>NW_026630991.1:0-1224 GCF_030028575.1 Malurus melanocephalus
CTGAGTGACCAGAGTGACCCCAGAGTGACCCAAAACCCCCGAGTGCACAACCCCCAGAGTGACCAAAGTGACCCCAGAGTGACCCCAGAGTGACCCCAGAGTGACCCCAGAGTGACCCCAGAGTGACCCCAGAGTGACCCCAGAGTGACCCATGGGATTGTCCCTCATGCCGTCCTGGCAGCACTTCCGCTCCAGCCGGTCTGAGTACTGGGCAGCTGCCGGACATCGGGGTGGTCAGTGTCACCGGAGTGCCCAGAGTGACCACAGTGACCCCAGAGTGATCCCAGAGTGACCACAAAGAGACCAGAGTGACCAGAGTGACCCCAGAGTGACCAGAGTGACCCCAAACCCACTGTGGCACTTCCGCTCCAGCCAGTCCAAGTACTGGGCAGCTGCCGGACATCAGGGTGGTCAGTGTCACAAAGGCCACCGGAGTGACCCCAGAGTGACCAGAATGACCACAAGGTCACCAGAGTGACCACAGTGACCGAAAACCCACGAGGTCACCATCCCTGAGAGCCACCAGAGTGACCCATGGCATGGTCAGTGTATCCAACCCCCAAAGTGACCAGAGTGACCCCAAGCTGACCAAAGTGACCGCAAAGTGACCAGAGTGACCAGAGTGACCAGAGTGACCCAAAACCCCCAAGGGCACAACCCGCAGAGTGACCCCAGAGTGACCCCAGAGTGACCCATGGGATTGTCCCTCATGCCGTCCTGGCAGCACTTCGGCTCCAGCCGGTCCGAGTACTGGGCAGCTGCCGGACATTGGGGTGGTCAGTGTCACCGGAGTGACCAGAGTGACCCAAAACCCCCGAGGGCACAACCCCAGAGTGACCAAAGTGACCACAGTGACCCAAAAACCCTGAGTGCACAACCCCTAGAGTGACCATAGTGACACCAGAGTGACCAGAGTGACCCATGGCATGGTCAGTGTCCCCAACCTCCAAAGTGACCAGAGTGACCCCAAAGTGACCAGAATGACCCCAAAGTGACCAGAATGACCCCAAGCTGACCAGACTGACCAGAGTGACCAGAGTGACCCAAAACCCCTGAGGTCACCACCCCAAAGTGACCAAAGTGACCCCAGAGTGACCCCAGAGTGACCCATGGGATTGTCCCTCATGCCGTCCTGGCAGCACTTCCGCTCCAGCCGGTCCGAGTACTGGGCAGCTGCCGGACATCGGGGTGGTCAGTGTCACCGGAGTGACCACAGTGACCACA
>NW_026630992.1:0-1249 GCF_030028575.1 Malurus melanocephalus
ATTTTTAATCCCAATTTCTTGGTTCCCAAAGTAAATTTTCCCATTTTTAATCCCAATTTCTTGGTTCCCAAAGTAAATTTTCCCATTTTTAATCCAAATTTTCTCTTGTTTAATAAAAATTTTCCACTTCCTAATCCAAATTTTCCCATTTTTAATTGCAATATCTTGGTTCCCAATCCTAATTTTCCCATTTTTAATCCAAAATTTCCACTTCCAAATCCCAATTTTCCTGATATTTATTTTATCCCAATGTTCCCATTTTTAATCGCAATTTTTTTCTCCAAATCCAAATTTTCTCATTTTTAATCCAAATTTTCTTGGTTTTGATCTAATTTTTCCCATTTTTAATCCAAATTTTTTGGCCCCAAATCCCAATTTTCCCATTTCCAATTCAAAGTTTCCACTTCCCAATCCAAATTTTCGCATTTTTAATCCAAATTTCTGGGTTTAAATCCAAATTTTCCACTTCCCAATCCAAATTTTCCCATTTTAATCACAATTTTTTGCCCCAAATCCCAATTTTCCTGTTTTTTARTCCAATTTTTCTAGGATTTAATACAATTTTACCCGTTTTTAATCCAAATTTTTTGCCCAAAATCACAATTTTTTCTTTTTCTATCCCAATTTTCCCATTTTTAATAGCAATTTTTTGCCCCAATCCTGTTTTTAATCCCAATTCACTGGGTTTTAATTGAAATTTTCTCATTTTTAATCCAAATTTTTTGCCCCAAATCCCAATTTTCCTGTTTTTTAATACAAATCTTCCATTTTCTAATCCAAATTTTCCCATTTTTAATCCAAATTTCTTGCTTCCCAATGTAAATTTTTCCATTTTTATCTGTATTTTCCACTTCCCAATCAAAATTTTACCGTTTTTAACTCAAATTTCTTGGTTTCAAATCTAAATTTTCCCWTTTTTTATCCAAATTTTCCTGGCTTTAATCCAAATTTTCTTGGTTTTGATCCAATTTTTCCCGTTTTTGATCCCAGTTTTTTGCCCCAAATCCCAATTTTCCTGTTTTTAATCCCCATTTTCCACTTCCCAATCCAAATTTCCCTGGTTTTTATCCCAATTCTCCAATTCCCAATCAAAATGTCTCAATTTTTAGTCCAGTTTTTACCACTTTTAATCCAATTTTCCCCATTTTTAATCTAAATTTTCCACTTCCACAGATGCTGCAAGAGAGAAAAAAGGCTCCTTTTTTTTCTTTTTTTTCTCTTTTTTTTTCTTTTTTTTCCTCTTTTTTTT
>NW_026630993.1:0-1308 GCF_030028575.1 Malurus melanocephalus
TTTAGTTTTAACTGACTGCAGTGATGGAACTCCATCTCTTCCTTTGGGAGAAAGCTGCACATTTGAACAAAGCTCCCCGCTAGCAAATATTTCCTGATTCTAAGCCTGTATTTTCCTTCTTTTTTTGAAGTGATCCCTTTAATGCTGCCTTGGCCCAAGTTTTTTTTCCCAGTGAACTCAGCTCTGTGAGATCTGCAATTCTTGCTGGAATTGTGTGTCTTTTCACCCCCAGATTTTGGTTTGAAATGCACCCTGGGGTCACGATGGGTGGAAGCTGCAGCTGCAGTGTCTCTGTTGAGGTGTGCATTTCTGTCCTGAATGGAGAAAAAACAAAACAAAACAAAACAAAAAAAAAACCAACAACACTGCTCCATCATTGCCCATTGCTGAGCTTTGCTTGAGGTGTGCATTTCTGTTCTGAGTGGACACAAAACAAAAACAACAGCACTGCTCCATCACTGCCCATTGCTCAGTCGAGGTGTGCATTTCTGTCCTGAATGGACAAAATACCAAAAAAAAAAAACAAACAACAGCACTGCTCCATCACTGCCCATTGCTGAGCCTCAGTCGAGGTGTGCATTTCTGTCCTGAATGGACACAAAACAAAAAAAAACCAAAACAACAGCACTGCTCCATCACTGTCCATTGCTGAGCCTCAGTTGAGGTGAGCATTCCTGAGTGGACACAAAACAGAAAAAAGCCACAACACAGAGCTGCTCCATCACTGCCCATTGCTGAGCCTCATTTGAGTGTGCATTTCTGTCCTGAATGGACACAAAAAAAACAAAAAAAAGGGCACAGAGCTGCTCCATCACTGTCCACTGCTGAGCCTCAGTCGAGGTGTGCATTTCTGTCCTGAATGGAGAAAAAACAAAAACAACAGCACTGCTCCATCACTGCCCATTGCTGAGCCTTGGTCAAGTGTGCATTTCTGTCCTGAATGGACACAAAAAACCCCAAAACAACAGCACAGAGCTGCTCCATCACTGCCCACTGCTGAACCTCATTTGAGGTGTGCATTTCTGTCCTGAATGGACACAAAACAAAAAAAAAACAGCAGCACTGCTCCATCACTGCCCATTGCTGAGCCTTGGTTGAGGTGCGCATTTCTGTCCTGAATGGACACAAAATAAGAAAAAAAAAACAAAAAACAGCACTGCTGCATCACTGCCCATTGCTGAGCCTTGGTAGAAGTGTACAGTTCTGTCCTGAATGGACACAAAACAAAAACAACAGCACAGAGTTGCTCCATCACTGCCCATTGCTCAGTCGAGGTGTGCATTTCTGTCCTGAATGGACAAAAAACAA
>NW_026630994.1:0-1187 GCF_030028575.1 Malurus melanocephalus
ATGGTCATCGTGGTCATCATGGGGGAATGGTCATCATGGTCATGGTGGTCATGGTGGGGTCATCATGGTGATGGGGTCATTGCGGTCATTGTGGTCATGGGGATGGTGGGAATGGTCATCGTGGTCATCATGGGAGTCATGGTGGTCATGGCGGTCATAGAGTCACCATGGTCATGGTGGTCATGGGGGTCATGGGGTCATTGTGGTCATTGTGGTCATGGGCTCATGGCGGTCATGGTGGTCATGGTGGTCATGGGGTCATGGGGTCACCATGGTCATGGGGTCATTGTGGTCATGGGGGTGGTGGTGGTAGGGTCACCATGGTCATGGTGGTCATGGGGGTCATGGGGTCATGGGGTCATGGTGGTCATTGTGGTCATGGGGTCACCATGGTCATGGTGGTCCTGGGGTCACCATGGTCATGGTGGTCATGGGGTCATTGTGGTCATGGAGTCACCATGGTCATGGTGGTGGGGTCACCATGGTCATTGTGGTCATTGTTGTCATGGGGTCATGGTGGTCATGGGGCCATGGTGGTCATGGGGTCATGGAGGTCACCATGGTCATCGTGGTCATGGGGGTGGTGGGAATGGTCATGGTGGTCATGGGGGTGGTGGGAATGGTCATCGTGGTCATGGGGTCATGGTGGTGATGGGGGTCATTGTGGTCATGCAGGTCATGGAGTCACCATGGTCATGGTGGTCATGGAGGTCATGGTGGTCATTGGGTCATGGTGGTCATGGGGTCACCATGGTCATGGGATCATTGTGGTCAAGATGGTGGGGTCATCATGGGGGTCATGGTGGTCATGATGGGTCACGGTGTTGTGGTCATCATGGCGGTCAAGGTTCTCATGGCTGTCACAAGATTTTGGGGAGCGGTCACTCATTTTTGGTGACCGGGCCTTACTCGCACTGTGGCCCCGCCCRGCCCACGCCGCAGGTGCCGTGGCCGCAGCGCAGGTGGTCAGCGTGCCGGACGTCGCAGGCGGTGATGCAGACCACGCCCGTGTCCGTCAGGAGGAGGCTGTAGTAGGACCGGAAGGGCTCCTCGATTCGCTCATCGCACAGGCCTGGGGGTGGGGGAAGGGCTCAGGGTTTGGGGTTTTGGGGTGTCCGGAGTGRGGGCGACACCCAAAAACCCCACGGTGAGGGGATCACGAGTGGACAATTGACCATTGTCACCGC
>NW_026630995.1:0-1257 GCF_030028575.1 Malurus melanocephalus
GGGAAGTTTCCCGGTTGGGATCTCTCCCCTCCGTGTGGAAAGAGCCCCGACCGAGGCCGCTGCATTTGGGATCGGCCCCATACGGAACTGTCCCCATGGAAAGGGGGCAAAAATAGGGGAAAAAATGTCCACTTTGGGATAAAAAATAGGAGAGCTCTGGAAATGGGAGAATTCCCAAAAATAGGAAGTTCCCAAAAATATGAGGATAGAAAAAAATACGAAGTTCCCAAAAAGATGAAGTTCCCAAACATTTGGGATTTGAGAGTCAGGATTTGGGGTTTGAGAACTGGGGTTTGGGATATGAGGATTGGGATTTGGGATTTGAGAGTCAAGATTCGGGGATTGATATTTCTGGGATTCTTGGGATGACATTCCCATATTTTTGGGATTCCTGCGGTGACATCCCCATTTTTCCGGGATTCCTTTCCCATATTTCCTGGGTGCTGTTCCCACATTTCCGCAATGACATTCCCATATTCCTGGGTGACATTCCCATATTGCAGGAGTGCCATTCCCATATTCCCATTGGTGCCATTCCCATATTTTCCATATTTCCCATATTTTTGGCGTGCCATTCACATATTCCCATTGGTGCCATTCCCGTATTCCCGAGGTCACATTCCCATATTTCCTGCATGCCGTTCCCATATTTCCAGGATTCCTGGGGTCACATTCCCATATTCCCATTGGTGCCATTCCCATATTCCCATTG
Organism: Malurus melanocephalus; assembly: GCF_030028575.1. NCBI lineage: Eukaryota > Metazoa > Chordata > Aves > Passeriformes > Maluridae > Malurus > Malurus melanocephalus. Next base: position 713 of record NW_026630995.1, read on the forward strand.
GTGCCATTCCCACATTTCCGGGATGCCATTCTCACATTCCCGTTGGTGCCATTCCCATATTCCCGAGGTCACATTCCCATTTTTCCGGGTCGCATTCCCACATTCCCATTGGTGCCATTCCCGTATTCCCAAGGTCACATTCCCGTTTTTCCGGGCTGCCATTCCCATATTTCCGGGATTCCATTCCCATATTCCTGTTGGTGCCATTCTCATATTCCCGAGGTCACATTCCCATTTTTCCGGGTCACATTCCCATTTTTCCAGCTGCCATTCCCATTTTTCCGGGGTGCCATTCCCATATTCCCAAGGTCACATTCCTGTTTTTCCGGGGTGCCATTCCCATATTCCCGAGGTCACATTCCCATTTTTCCGGGTCACATTCCCATTTTTCCAGCTGCCATTCCCGTTTTTCCAGGGTGCCATTCCCATTTTTCCGGGTCACATTCCCATTTTTCCAGCTGCCATTCCCATTTTTCTGGCTGCCATTCCCATATTTCCCGAGGTCACATTCCCATTTTTCCGGGTCACATTCCCATTTTTCCAGC
>NW_026630996.1:0-1231 GCF_030028575.1 Malurus melanocephalus
CTCCAGACGGCGCTCCAGGCTCCGGCCACCCGCTCGGACACGCTCCAGAAACGCCATGGGTGGAGTGGACACTGAGGGGACATTGGGGTGGACACTGGACATTGGGATGGACACTGGGATAAACTGGGAGCACTGGGACGGACATTGGGAATGGGGGATGGACACTGGGGTGGACATTGGGAATGGGAATGGGAGTGGACACTGAATGGACATTGGGGTGGACACTGAGTGGACACTGAGGGGACATTGGGATTGGGAATGGGGAACGGACATTGGATATTGGGATGGACACTGGGAATGGGAATGGACATTGGGAATGGGGAATGGACATTGGGGTGGACACTGAGTGGACGTTGGGAATGGGATTGGGGAGTGGACATTGGGAATGGGGAATGGACACTGAGTGGACATTGGGAATGGGGAATGGACACTGAGTGGACATTGGGGTGGACACTGAGTGGACATTGGGAATGGGGAATGGACATTGGGGTGGACACTGAGTGGACATTGGGATGGACACTGAGTGGACACTGAGTGGACACTGAGTGGACACTGATGGAACTCTCTCCAGACGGCGCTCCAGGCTCCGGCCACCCGCTCGGACACGCTCCAGGAACGCCATGGACACTGAGGGGACAGTGGGGAATGGACATTGGGAATGGGGAGTGGACACTGAGTGGACACTGAGTGGACACTGAGTGGACATTGAGGGGACACTGAGGGGACATTGGGGTGGACATTGGGAATGGACACTGAGTGGACACTGAGTGGACATTGGGAATGGGGAATGGACATTGGGATGGACATTGGGGTGGACACTGAGGGGACTTTGGAGTGGACACTGAGTGGACATTGGGGGGGACACTGAGGGGACACTGAGGGGACATAGGATATTGGGATGGACACGGGAATGGACATTGGGGTGGACACTGAGTGGACATTGGGAATGGGGAGTGGAAATGGGGAATGGACACTGGGGAGTGGACACTGAGTGGACACTGAGTGGACACTGGACATTGGGATGGACACTGGGATAAACTGGGAGCACTGGAGTGGACATTGGGAATGGGGGATGGACACTGAGTGGACACTGAGGGGACATTGGGAATGGACACTGGGAATGGGGAGTGGACATTGGGGTGGACATTGGGAATGGGAATGGACATTGAGTGGACACTGAGGGGACATTGAGTGGACATTGGGGTGGACACTGAGTGGACACTGATGGAAC
>NW_026630997.1:0-1307 GCF_030028575.1 Malurus melanocephalus
CAGGTGAACAATTACCGGGGTCCGGGCCGGGTCCGGGTGTCGCTGGTGACCAAGGACCCCCCCCACCGCCCCCACCCCCACGAGCTCGTGGGCAAAGACTGCAGGGACGGGTTCTACGAGGCCGAGCTGAGCCCCGAGCGCAGCATCCACAGGTGAGACCCCTCCCCAAATTCGGGGAGACCCCTCCCCAAAATGGGGGAGACACCCCTGAAACATGGGAGACCCCTCCTCAAAATGGGGGAGACACCCCCGAAATGGGGAGACCCCCAAAACACAGGTGAGACCCCTCCCCAAATTGGGGAGAGACCCCCAAAACAGGTGAGACCTCTCCCCAAAATGGGGACACCCCCAAAACACAGGTGAGACCCCTCCCCAAATTGGGGGAGAGCCCCGAAAAATGGGGACACCCCCGAAAATGGGAAGAAACCACCCAAAATAGGGGAGACCCCCGAAAAATGGGGAGAGCCCCAAAAAATGGGGAGAGCCCCAAAATGGGAAGACCCCCGAAATGGGGGAGACCCCTCCCCAAATGGGGACACCCCTCCGAAATGGGGGAGACCCCCGAAACACAGGAACACCCCCCCAAAATGGGGAGACACCCAAAAATGAGGAGAACCCCAAGAAATGGGGAGACCCCTGAAAAATGGGGAGAACCCACCCAAAATGTGGGAGACCCCCCAAAACGGGGACTCCCTCCCAAAACGGGGAGACCCCCAAAACACAGGGACCCCCTCATGGGATGGGGGGGAGCACCCAAAATACAACGGGACCCTTCCCCAATATCAGGAACCCCCCTGCGGGGCAGATGGTATCGCCCAAAATATGGGAGAGCCCAATGGGGTGGTTGAGACCACCCAAAATAAAGGGAGGGGGCAAAATATTGGGAACCCCCCTGCAGGGCAGATGGTATCGCCCAAAATATGGGGAACATCCCCATGGGGTGGGTGAGACCACCCAAATTGGGGGGGGGCAGAATATCAGGAACCCCCCTGCGGGGCAGATGGTATCGTCCAAAATATGGGGAACACCCAATGGGGTGGTTGAGACCACCCAAAATAAGGGGAGGGGGCAAAATATTGGGAACCCCCCTGCAGAGCAGATGGTATCACCCAAAATATGGGGAACACCCAATGGGGTGGGTGAGACCACCCAAAATAGGGGGGGGGTCCCTGTCCCACTCTGACCCCCCCCCAATTTTGGGCTCAGTTTCCAGAATTTGGGGATTCAGTGCGTGAAGAAGCGCGAGCTGGAGGCGGCCGTGGCCGAGAGGATCCGCACCAATAACAACCCCTTCAACGGTACTGGGA
>NW_026630998.1:0-1208 GCF_030028575.1 Malurus melanocephalus
CCACAAAACCCCAAAATTATTCTTCAAAATGCTCCTAAAATCCCCATAAATCCCACCGAAAACCCATAAAAGTTGCCCAAAAATCCCCATGAAAATCACATAAAAACGCCCAGATTTCACCCAAAATCCCCCAAATTTCACCCAAAATTCCCATAAAAATGCCCAAAAATCCCCCCAAAAATCCCAAAATCCAATAAAAACCCCAAAACGCCCCAAATCGACCCCAAAACCCCAAAATTATTCCCCCAAAATCTCCCCAAAATCCCACCCAAGCCCTCCAAATACCCATAAAAATGCCAAAAAAACCCCATAAAAATCGTATAAAAATGTCCAAATTTCACCCAAAATCCCATAAAATTCCCCAAAAATCCCAAAATCGCGGGAATTATCCCCAAATCTCACCAGGCGCCCCCATTGGACGCTGCCCGGGGGGAGGGGGCTGCCCTGGGCGTGGCACAGCAGCTGCCCCTCCCCCAAAACCCCATAAAAAACCCCAAAATCCCCCAAATTTCAGCCAAAAAACCCCAAAATCCATAAAACCCCATAAAAAACCCAAAACACCCCAAAATTACCCCAAATCCCCAAAATTATTTCCCTAAATGCTCCCAAAATCCCCATAAATCCCCACCCAAAACCCTCCAAATACCCATAAAAATGCCTCCTAAAATCCTCCAAAAATCCCCCAAAATTACCTAAAAATACCCAAAATCCCATAAAATCCCATAAAAAACCCAAAATAACCCCAAATGCCCAAATTATTCCCCAAAATCACCCCAAAATCCCACCCAAAACCTCCAAATCTCCATAAAAATGCCAAAAAAATACCCATAAAAATCGGATAAAAAATGCCAAAAAATCCCATAAAAATGCCCAAATTTCACCCAAAATTCCCCAAAAAATCCAAAAAACCCCAAAATCTCGGGAATTTCTCCCAAATCTCACCAGGGGCCCCCATTGGACGCTGCCCGGGGGGAGGGGCTGCCCTGGGCGTGGCACTGCAGCTGAAAATCCCCCAAATTTCACCCAAAATAGCCCAAAATCCCATAAAATCCCATAAAACCCCAAAATAACCCAAATTGACCCCAAATGCCCAAAATTATTCTCCAAAATCCCCACAAACCCCACCCCAAACCCTCCAAATACCCATAAAAATGCCAAAAAAATACCCATAAAAATCGCATAAAAATGCCCCAAAATCCCATAAAAAT
>NW_026630999.1:0-1247 GCF_030028575.1 Malurus melanocephalus
GGCTATTTTGGGGTGCCCCAGCCGCGCTGCTCCCCCAGACACGCCGCAGTGGCCCAAGGAGAAGGTGACGCCGCTGGAGGTGGAGGAGGGGGACCCGGTGGTGCTGCCCTGCGAGCCCCCCCCGAGCGCTGTGCCCCCCAAGATCTACTGGCTCAACAGCCGTGAGCGAGGGGGACCGGGGGGAGGGGGTGAACCCCAAAAAAACACACCCGGAATACAGCGCGGTGTGTCCGAAATACAGCCCGATTGTCCCCAAAGTACACCCTGATCCCTCAAAATACAGCCCGATCCCCTAAATCCAACCTGACATCCCTAAAATCCACCCTGACACCCCCAAATCCGCCCCAAAATCCCCCCCTGAACCCCGGTCGAGTTTTGGGGACCCCCTCCCCCATTTTCCCCCGGGATCGCGCCCGTGGCGGGTTTGGGGTCCGTTTTGGGCTCAGTTTTGGGCTCAGGTTTGGGGTTTTCCCTGAGCTCGGGCGCGGTTTTGAGGTCAGGTTTTGGGGTTTTCCCTGACCCCAGGTTCAGTTTCGGGCTCATTTTTGGGGTTTTCCCGCAGAGATCATGCACATCGCTCAGGAAGCGCGGGTCAGCGCGGGGCGGGTTTAGGGTCAGTTTTGGGGTTTTCCCTGATCCCGGGCTCAGTTTTGGGGTCAGGTTTTGGGGTTTTCCCTGATCCAGGCTCAGGTTTTGGGGTTTTCCCTGATCCCGGGCTCGGTTTTGGGCTCAGTTTTGGGGTTTTCCCGCAGAGATCACGCACATCGCGCAGGACGCGCGGGTCAGCGCGGGGCGGGTTCGGGATCCCCTGACCCTGGAGCCGGTTCGGGATCAGTTTTGGGGTTTTCCCTGATCCAGGCTCGGTTTTGGGCTCAGTTTTGGGGTCATTTTTGGGGTTTTGTCTGACCCGGGGCGGGTTTAGGGTTTTCCCTGATCCCGGGCTCAGTTTTGGGGTCATTTTTGGGTTTTCCCGCAGAGATCATGCACATCGCGCAGGACGCGCGGGTCAGCGCGGGGCGGGTTTAGGGTCAGGTTTTATGGACTCTCCGATCCCAGGGCGGGTTTGGGGTCAGGTTTGGGGTTTTCCTTGATCCCGGGCTCGGTTTCGGGCTCATTTTTGGGGTTTTCCCGCAGAGATCACGCACATCGCGCAGGACGCGCGGATAAACGCAGAGCCGGTTTAGGGTCAGGTTTTGGGGTTTTCTCTGACCCGGGGCGGGTTTAGGGTTTTCCCTGAGCCCGGGCTC
>NW_026631000.1:0-1260 GCF_030028575.1 Malurus melanocephalus
ATTAATGACTGGTATTTTTAAGCAACTCCACAAAAAAACAGAATAATTTCTCAAAGTTGAGACTTTAGGGCAATTTCAATATTCTGTGAAAAAAATTCCTGACAGCTGAAACTTTTCAAGGAATTACCAGGACAAAAGGAATTAAATTGTACATCAAAAACTTGAGCAATATCTCGGCTTCAGTAATCTTGTACTTTCTTTAAGTCAGGGCAATTCTTATATATCTTCAGATGAGCAAATGGATATGAGGTCTGGTCAAACTRCACAGAAAATAAGACAATGAGAAAAAAGCTTATCTCATAAGWCTTTTCTCACAGTCTCTCTAAATAATATTTATTTCATTTTCTTGTTGTAACAAAGGTATTTAGTCCAGTGCCTCTGCTGTAGTAGTTGTTTCAACATATAAACAGAACACTAGGCAAAATAGCAGAGAYATGAAGGAAGAAATTCATTTTCACATGAAAGAAAATATATATATGAATGTAAATATTTATAATCATTGACTGGCTAAAAAGTACCATAATTATATTTAAGARTTTGGGAAAAGGTATCCCAAAGACAAAGGAATTAACCAAAGAAGATAAAGTTAGATGCAATTTAATTTAATCCTTGTTATCGATTTCACCAGTAAAAATACTGTGATTAGTACTATTTTAAATTAAGTTCTGAGGAAGAAGATTTACACATCTTAAAGAAAATTAATTTTTTACTGTTTCTCAAAATTTTATTTATAAATATTTACCCGGGTTTTCAGCAGAAGTTTGTTTGAGTAATTGATCAGARAGTCTCAACAAGAAGCAAGACAGAAAAATTTGACTTCCTTCCTAGAGGTCCCATGAAGTACAATCCTGTCCAGTTGTAAAAAAAAGCAACAACTAAGATTTACACATGCAAAGCAGATTTTACAACACTCTTTTTCAGAATCACCCTGAAACAGGGCTTTATATTGTTTGTTGCACTCACTTCAAAATAATAAATTTAGGACATGAACTATTCCTCATTCAAACCAATCCCTAAATTCATAGTGCTAGAGCACTGGTAATGTCTCATCCTAAATTTATTACCCCAGAATAATGGGAAGATGGCAGGATGGGCCCTCACAGCCCCTGGTCCTTGTGGACCAATTCTTGCTATCCAGGAAATGGGGGAAGGAACATCATYTGACTGATAATCATCAGGAAATAAAATACATTTGTTTTAATAATGCATATGACAATAAAGTAGGACATGGCATATTTAAATACAAGAATTCCCTGGGAA
>NW_026631001.1:0-1196 GCF_030028575.1 Malurus melanocephalus
AAAATCCCCAAAATCCCTCCAAAAATTTTGGAAAATTTTCCACAATTTGCCAGAATTTGTCAGAACTTTGGCGCAATTGGATAAAATTTGGCGAAATTTTGGAAAAATTTCTCCACATTTTTGTAAAACCTGGAAGAATTTGGCACAACTTGGAATTTTTGGCACAATTTTGGCGCAGCTTAAGCCAGGTTTAGTCCCGGGTTTAGGGCAGGTTTAGTCCCAGGTTAAATCCTGGGTTTAGGGCGGGTTTAGTCTTGCATTTAGTCCGTGGTTTAGGTTGTGTTTAGTCCCAGGTTTAGTCCCGGGTTTAGGGCTTGTTCAGTCCCGGGTTTAGTCTTGGATTACGGCGTGTTTAGTCCCTGGTTTGGTCTTTGGTTTAGGGCGGGTTTAGTCCCGGGTTTAGGGCGGGTTTAGTCCCGGGTTTAGGGTGGGTTTGGGGAGGGTTTAGTCCAGGGTTTAGTCCCGGGTTTATGGCAGGTTTTGTCCCGGGTCAAGGGTGCGTTAAGGGCAGGTTTAGTCCCGGGTTAATCCCGGTTTTAGGGCTGGTTTAGGGCGGGTTAAGGGTGGGTTTAGTCCCGGGTTTAGGGTGGGTTTAGGGTGGGTTTAGTCTTCAATTTAGTCCCAGGCTAATCCTGGGTTTAGGGTAGGTTATTCCCGGGTTTAGGGCAGGTTTAGTCCTGGGTTTAGGGAAGGTTTAGGGCGGGTTAAGGGCGGCTTAAGTTCTGGGTTTAGTCCCAGGTTTAGGGCGGGTTTAGTCCTGGGTTTATGGCAGGTTTAGTTTCTGGTTTAGTCCCGGGTTTTGGGCGGGTTAAGGGCCGGTTCAGTCCCAGGTTTAGGGCAGCTTTAGTCCCGGGTTTAGTCCCGGATTAAGGGCAGGTTTCAGCTGGGATTAGTCCCGGGTTTAGTCCCAGGTTTAGTTCCAGGTTTAATCCCAGGTTTAGGGCGAGTTTAGTCCCAGGTTTAGGGCAGGTTTAGTCCTGGGTTTAGGGTGTGTTTAGTCCCGGGTTTAGTCTCGGGTTTTGGGCGGGTTTAGTCCTGGGTTTAATCCTGGGTTTAGGGCAGGTTAAGTCGTGAGTTTAGTCCCGGTTTAGTCCCATGTTTCGTCCCGGGTTTAGGGCGGGTTTAGTCTCGGGTTCAGTCCTGGGTTTAGTCCTGGGTTTAGGCCGTGTTTAGGGCTGGTTTAGTCCTGGGTTTAG
>NW_026631002.1:0-1211 GCF_030028575.1 Malurus melanocephalus
CCAGTTGGTTGCTGCAGTAGCCTTTGTAGGCGTGGAGGCGTGGTAACTGAGAGGGGAAAAAAGGAAATTTGTGGGGTTTTGAAGATTTTATTGGGGTATTTTTCACCTAATTTAAAAAAAAAATCTGTTTTTTCAGAGTGAAAAATGTTGGGAAGTAAAATGTTAGGTTTTATCCTAAATAAAAGAGTGAGGCGTTACATTGGGAAATGAAATATTAGTTTGAGATTTGCAGGGACAAAACTCCTGGAAATGGGCAAATTCAAGCCCAAATCTGCAAATTCAAGCCCAAATCAGAAAATTCAAGCCCAAATCAGCAAATTGAAGCCCAAATCAGCAAATTGAAGCCCAAATCAGCAAATTCAAGCCTAAATCAGAAAATTCAAGCCTAAATTGGCAAATTCAACCCTAAATCAGCAAATTCAACCCCAAATCAGCAAATCCCACCCCAAATCTGCAAATTCAACCCCAAATCTGCAAATTCAAGCCTAAATCCAAAAATTCCGCCCCAAATCAGAAAATTTCACCCCAAATCAGAAAATTCCACCCCAAATCTGCAAATTCAAGCTCAAATCTGAAAATTCAAGCCTAAATCGGCAAACTCAACCCTAAATCAGCAAATTCCACCCCAAATCAGCAAATCCAAGCCTAAATCAGCAAATTCAACCCCAAATCAGTAAATTCAAGCCTAAATCAGAAAATTCAAGCCTAAATCAGCAAATTCAACCCTAAATCAGCAAATTCAACCCCAAATCTGCAAATTCAAGCCTAAATTGGCAAATTCAAGCCTAAATTGGCAAATTCAACCTTAAATTAGGAAATCCAACCCCAAATCGGCAAATTCCACCCCAAATGGGCAAATTCAAGCCTAAAGCTGCAAATCCAAGCCCAAATCTGCAAAACCCAGCCTAAATCTGCAAATTCAAGCCCAAATCTGCACATTCAACCCCAAATCAGCAAATTCAAGCCCAAATCTGAAAATTCAACCCCAAATCAGCAAATCTGAGCCCCAATCAGGAAACTCGAGCCCAAATCAGCAAATTCCACCCCAAATGGGCAAATTCAAGCCTGAATCAGCAAATCCAAGCCCAAATCTGCAAATTCTACCCCAAATGGGCAAATTCAAGCCTAAATCTGCAAATCCAAGCCCAAATCTGCAAAACCCAGACTAAATCTGCAAATTCAACCCGAAATCTGCAAATTCAACCCTAAAT
>NW_026631003.1:0-1245 GCF_030028575.1 Malurus melanocephalus
TGTTTAGTTGCAGGGGAGTTAATTTTCTTTATGGGCCAGGATGAAGACATTTGAACTCATAAACAGTGAGAGTGCCCTGCAAATCCTAAAAAAACCCTAAAGTTGTTTAGGGACTGAGTAGCCAGTGTTAAATAAAGAGGTACATTTTTGGATCTAACAGCAATGGAGGTTCCTGGTGCGATTCTTTCTCCTTCCACAAMGTTTGTTTTTGGAGGGATACAGTGAGGAACAAGCACTGAAAAAAATGGGAATATTTTGTATAGTACAAATGCTCTTGTCAAAAATCTTGTAAACTTTCTCTTTACCAAAAAACATTTCCTGGCATGAAACTACCGTGTATTTTTTTTTTCCCACACTGGAAAACACTCTTCTCTCCAAGCTCCTTTTTCTGTTCAGGATATTTCCCTGCAAATTAAACCTCTATATCCCTTCCCTTCTTAAGGACACAAGTGAGGGATGAGAAACGGGATGAAAATTCTAAATTTCCTTATGGGGAAGCCAACATTTAATGATTGGCAAATATTTAAACTAGCATTTAATGCTTTARTTATTTACCAACGATTGCCTATAAATCTGATAGAACTGAGACCAGCTGGTTTTTGCTGAAGTTTCTCTTTTCCATTTTGCTTTTTGTTGAAAATTTCAGAGGTTTCTTCTCATCCCAACCTCCTGCCCATCGTTTCCCTTTCCCTGGGCTGGGCCATATCCTGGATAATGACAATTTTTTAACCCTCTTCCAGCCCAAAGAGATGAAATTAGTTTTGTTTACCACTTTACCATTTGAGAATGCTGAGCCTGATGTTAAATGATCAGCAGACAACTTGTGAAAACTATTTATGTTATTTATTATAATTGTCCTTACAAATATTTCACTCATCCACATTAGGGGAACGGGATCCATTGGATTTATGGGTCACTTTCTAAATTTTCTAAACCTTTTTTTCTGCCTACACAAAGTCACTCACCACTTCAATTCCACACCGAATTCAAACTCAGACGAACAATTTTGCTCTGTGTAATTACAATATTGTTCTTTATTTCGGGCAGGAGGCACCAGGAGCTGCTGCTGCAGTTTTTTGGGGGAGGTTTTTTGGAGGCTGCTCCATTTGTCACTCTGCTCAGATGAACCCAATGCCACACACAAACACAGCAGGGCAGATGATGAAAACCACAATTTTTGAAGAAGCCTTGCTATGTACCAGCATGAACCTGAAAGTGGATATGGAGATTTATTTATTCTTCTTT
>NW_026631004.1:0-1306 GCF_030028575.1 Malurus melanocephalus
CCGGTAACCCCCGTTAATCCCCGGTAATTCCCGGTTAATTCTCGGTAATTCCCGTTAATTTCCGGTATTCTCCGGTATTCCCAGATCTCTCTGGAGCACGAGATTCTCCTCCACCCGCGCTATTTTGGGCCGAATTTGCTCAACACCGTCAAACAGAAACTCTTCACCGAGGTGGAGGGGACCTGCACGGGAAAGTGAGGACATGGGGACACCGGGAGGGGACAATAACGGGGACAATAATGGGGACAATGGGGAGGGGACAATGGGGACAGAGTGGGGACAGTGAGAGGGGACCTGCACCGGAAAGTGAGGACACGGGGACAACAATGGGGACAATAACGGGACAATGGGGACAGGAACGGGGACACCGGGACAACAATGGGGACAATGGGGACATGGGGACAATGGGGGACAATGGGGACAATAACAGGGACAGCAATGGGGACAGCACCAGGAGGGGACCTGCACCGGGAAGTGAGGACACGGGGACAATAATGGGGACAATAACGGGGACAGCAATGGGGACACGGGGACAATGGGGACACCGGGACAGCAATGGGGACACCGAGAGGGGACAATGGGGACAATAACGGGGACATTGGGGACAATGGGGAGGGGACCTGCACCGGAAAGTGAGGACATGGGGACAATAATGGGGACAGTAACGGGGACAGTAACGGGACAATGGGGACAGCACCGCACCGGGAAGGGACCTGCACCGGGAAGTGAGGACAAAGGGGACAATGGGGACATGGGGACAATAACGGGGACAATGGGGACATGGGGACAATGGGGACAGCACCGGGACAATGGGGACAGTGAGAGGGGGAGGGGACCTGCACCGGCAAGTGAGGACAAAGTGACACCGGGAGGGGACAATAACGGGGACATGGGGACAATGGGGACAGTGAGAGGGGGAGGGGATGTGCACCGGAAAGTGAGGACATGGGGACAATAATGGGGACAATGGGGACAATAACGGGGACACCGAGAGGGGACAATGGGGACAGTGACAGGGGACAGGGGGAGGGGACCTGCACCGGAAAGTGAGGACATGGGGACAGTAATGGGGACAATAACGGGGACACTGGGGACACCGGGACAATAATGGGACAGCAATGGGGACAGCACCAGGAGGGGACCTGCACCGGAAAGTGAGGACAAAGTGACACCGGGAGGGGACAATGGGGACAATGGGGACAATGGGGACAATAACGGGAGGGGATCTGCACCGGCAAGTGAGGACATGGGGACAATGACGGGGACACCGAGAGGGGACACGGGGACAATGGGGACAATGGGGACA
>NW_026631005.1:0-1246 GCF_030028575.1 Malurus melanocephalus
GGATGATGAAGATCCCAAATTTCCCCAAATTTCCCCGAATTTCCCAGTTTGGAATGATGATGATGATAAAGATAAAGATGAAGATGATGAAGATCCCGGAATTTCCCCAAATTCCCCAGAATTTCCCCAAATTTCCCCAAATTTCCCAGAATTTCCCCAAATTTCCCAGTTCCAGATTGGGAAAAATGAAAAAAAATGGAAAAATGAAGATGATGATGATGAAGATGATGAAGATCCCGGAATTTCCCAAATTTTTCGGAATTTCCACAAATTTCCCAGAATTTCCCATTTTGGGATGATGATGATGATGATGATGATGAATCAAGATCCGAATTTCCCATAATTTCCCGGAATTTCCCAGAAGTTCCAGATTGGGAAAAATGGGGAAAAAATGGGGAAAAAATGGGGAAAAAATGGAAAAAAATGGGAAAATGAAGATGATGATGAAGATCCCGGAATTTCCCCAAATTTCCCCGAATTTCCCAGAATTTCCCGGAATTTCCCCAAATTTCCCGGAATTTCCCAGTTCCAGGTTGGGAAAAATGGGAAAAAATGGGGGAAAATGGAAAAAAATAGGAAAATGAAGATGATGATGATGAAGATGATGAAGATCGCGGAATTTCCCCAAATTTCCCCAAATTTCCCCAAATTTCCGGAATTTTCCCCAAATTTCCCCAAATTTCCGGAATTTTCCCCAAATTTTCCCAAATTTCCTGGAATTTCCCCAAATTTCCCAGAATTTCCCCAAATTTCCCGGAATTTCCCCAAATTTCCTGGAATTTCCCCAAATTTCCCAGAGTTTCCTGGAATTTCCCCAAATTTCCCGGAATTTCCCCAAATTTCCTGGAATTTCCCCAAATTTCCCAGAGTTTCCTGGAATTTCCCCAAATTTCCCAGAATTTCCCCAAATTTCCCCGAATTCCCCGAATTTCCCCAAATTTCCCAGAGTTTCCTGGAATTTCCCAGAATTTCCCCCAATTTCCCTGAATTTCCCCAAATTTCCCAGAATTTCCCCAAATTTCTCAGAATTTCCCGAATTTTCACCAAATTTCCCGAATTTTCCCCAAATTTCCCGGAATTCCCGGTTCCCGCCCCCCTTTCCCGATCTTATCCCCGATAACGCTGACTCCGCCCACCGGGGGGCGTGGCCTGAGGGGGCGTGGCCTGAGGGGGCGTGGCCGCTTCCCATTGGCTGCGGGATCCCTGAAAAACCCGGGAATTGCGGGGAGAAGGAGCGGGATCGGAG
>NW_026631006.1:0-1222 GCF_030028575.1 Malurus melanocephalus
TCCAAAGGAATTGGGATGAATCCCAAAGGAATTAAGATGAATCCCAAAGGAATTGGGATGATTCTAAAGGAATTGGGATGATTCCTTGGGATGAATCCAAAGGAATTGGGATTATTCTTTGGGATTAATCCAAAGGAATTGGGATGATTTTTTGGGATGATTCCAAAGGAATTGGGATTAATCCAAAGGAATTGGTATGATTCTTTGGGATGAATCCAAAGGAATTGTGATGATGCCTTGGGATTAATCCAAAGGAATTGGGATGGTTCCTTGGGATTAATCCAAAGGAATTGGGATGATTCTGAAGGAATTGGGATGATTCTTTGGGATGATTCCAAAGGAATTGGGATGAATCCAAAGGAGTTGGGATGAATCCCAAAGGAATTAAGATGAATCCAAAGGAATTGGGATTATTCTTTGGGATGAATCCAAAGGAATTGGGATGAATCCCAAAGGAATTGAGATTATTCTTTGGGATAAATCCAAAGGAATTGGGATGATTTTTTGGGATAAATCCAAAGGAATTGGGATGGTTCTTTGGGATGAATCCAAAGGAATTGGGATAATTCTAAAGGAATTGAGATGATTCTTTGGGATGAATCCAAAGGAATTGGGATGAATCCAAAGGAATTGGTATGATTCTTTGGGATGATTCCAAAGGAATTGGGATGAATCCAAAGGAATTGTGATGATTTTTTGGGATTAATCCAAAGGAATTGGGATGATTTTTTGGGATGAATCCACAGGAATTGGGATTATTCTTTGGGATGAATCCAAAGGAATTGGGATGATTTTTTGGGACGATTCCAAAGGAATTGGGATGAATCCCAAAGGAATTGGGATGATTATTTGGGATGAATCCCAAAGGAATTGGAATTGGGATGATTCCTTGGGATGAAGCCAAAGGAATTGGGATGATTCTAAAGGAATTGGTATGATTCTTTGGGATGATTCCAAAGGAATTGGGATGATTCCTTGGGATTAATCCAAAGGAATTGGGATAATTCTAAAGGAATTGAGATGATTCAAAAGGAATTGGGATGGTTCCTTGGGATAAATCCAAAGGAATTGGGATGATTCTAAAGGAATTGGGATGATTATTTGGGATGAATCTGAAGGAATTGGGATGATTTTTTGGGATGAATCCCAAAGGAATTGGGATGATTATTTGGGATGAATCCCAAAGGAATTGGAATTGGGATGATTCCTCGGGATCAATCCC
>NW_026631007.1:0-1226 GCF_030028575.1 Malurus melanocephalus
CACACCCAGGAACGTTTGAAGAGGTGGAATTCTCTCTGACCTGGGTCCCCATTGGGATTTTACTGTTCCATGAGCATTATCCCAGCAGTGATTCCCGCAGCAGCAGCTCCCGGTGTGGTGCAGATCTCCACTCAGCCACAGGAAATCTCCTGATAAAATCACACCAAAGGCAGCTGAAGGGCACCCTCAGCCCAATCCCTCATTTCCAGAGAGTTCCAGGATCCCTCTCCCCGCTGTCCCTTGTCCCTGTCAGCTCCCCTGGCACTCCCCAGGCACTCAAACCTTCTGCAAATGCACATTTCTGTGCCAGGGCTGGCTCAGCACGGGTGACAGCGCTGCCATCGAGCTGTCACMCGCCAGATGAGAGCCTTTCCTGTGACATTGGCACTGTCCCTGCTTTCCTGAGGGCTCCAGGGCTCCCAATCCTTGGCACCTTCCTGTCCTCAAAGGAATGTGGGTCAGAGGATGGAGAGGAGAGTGGGGAATTTGGGATGCAGAAATGTCCCCATTGGGATGGCCCAGCTGGGAATCAGAGCACCAGGGGCTGCTCCATAAATGAGAGGGGAAGGGGATCTCAGTCTGTGTTTGAGCAGTTACACACAGGGACGGTGCCAGGGCTCCAGCCAGGGATCCCTCATGGAATTCTGGAATTGTGGAATCATGGAATCACACATGGGTTGGGTGGGAAGGACCCTAAATCCCAYCCCATTGACCCCTCCATGGCAGGGACCCCTCCACTGTCCCCAGTGTCCAGCCTGGCTGGGAAATGTTCTTTATTTCCCACTCCRGAATCCACGGCAATCCAGCAGAATGAATGACCAGAATCCATCATTTCACCACCYAAAACATCGGCGCTCTTGTTTGCTTCTTGACATCAAGGAGCTCCRTGGTTTAAAGGAAAATCTGCTCCAAAGTGAGGGCTCACAGGTGGAATTTTGGCACCTGAAACCCAGGAATGAACTTCAAACTCCTCTCCAGTCACTGAGGGACATCAGGAGAGATGGGCACGGCTGGAGAGATGAGCTCAGCCTGGGATCAGACTGGATCTGAGATGAGCTCAGGCTGGGATCAGCCTGGATCTGAGATGAGCTCAGCCTGGGATCAGACTGGATCCGAGATGAGCTCAGCCTGGGATCAGACTGGATCTGAGATGAGCTCAGCCTGGGATCAGACTGGATCTGAGATGAGCTCAGGCTGGGATCAGACTGGATCTGAGATGAGCTCAG
>NW_026631008.1:0-1265 GCF_030028575.1 Malurus melanocephalus
CGGGGGATCTCGATGGATTTGACCCATTTTAACCCACTTTAACTCATTCCAATCCGTACTCAGTGACCCCCAAACACCCCGAATTTCCCGTTTTTTTCCCAAAATCCCCCAATTTTTTTCCCGATTTTGCCCAAAATCCCCGTTTTTTGCCCCAATCTCACCTTCCCACACCCCGGCACCTCGACCCCATCCACGGGCCGCGGGATCTCGATGGATTTGATGGTGCCGTATTTGCCGCACTCAGTGACCCCAAACCCCATTTCCTGACCCCAAACTCCCCGAATTTAACCAAAATCCCCGTTTTTTGCCCCAATCTCACCTTCCCACACCCCGGCACCTCGACCCCATCCACGGGCCGGGGGATCTCGATGGATTTGACGGTGCCGCACTCAGTGACCCCAAACACCCCAAATCCCCGGATTTTTACCCGATTTTTTCTGCGATTTTGCCCAAAATCCCCATTTTTTCCCCCAAATTTCGTGTCTCTCACCTTCCCGCACCCCGGCACCTCGACCCCATCCACGGGCCGGGGGATCTCGATGGATTTGACCCATTTTAACCCATTTTAACCCCATTTCCCTGGGTTTAGATGACCCGAAATGCCCCAAATCCCCGGATTTTTTCCGTGATTTTTCCCAAAATCCCCGTTTTTTTTCCCAAAATCCCCATTTTTTCACCCAAATTTTGATTCTCTCACCTTTCCACACCCGGGCACCTCCACGCCGTCCACGGGCCGGGGGATCTCAATGGATTTCACCCATTTTAACCCATTTTAACCCATTTTAACCCCATTTCCTGACCCCAAACACCCCGAATTTTCCCGTTTTTTGCCCAAAATCCCCGTTTTTTGCCCCAATCTCACCTTCCCACACCCCGGCACCTCGACCCCGTCCACGGGCCGGGGGATCTCGATGGATTTGACCCATTTTAACCCATTTTTTACCCATTTTAACCCCATTTCCTGACCCCAAACACCCCAAATCCCCGGATTTTTTTCCCGATTTTTCCCAAAATCCCCGTTTTTTGCCCCAAATTTTGATTCTCTCACCTTCCCACACCCCGGCACCTCGACCCCATCCACGGGCCGGGGGATCTCGATGGATTTGACGGTGCCGTACTTGCCGCACTCGTCCCTCACGTCCTCCACGATCTCCTCGTACTCCTCGTCGTCCAGCAGCTCCTCGGGCAGGACCATGTTGAGCAAACACAGAACCTCGGTGGGGTGACCCCCCATCTGCACCTGGGAGCTCATCAGCCCCGGCACC
>NW_026631009.1:0-1190 GCF_030028575.1 Malurus melanocephalus
GTGTGTGAGGTCATTGAGCAGCTGTAGCATCATGGAGGGGACTGTGTGACATCACAGAAAGGGCTGTGACTTAATTGCTTTGCTATCTGACATCATAGAACATGCTATAACATCAGAGGATGGACCATGACATTACAGGGTGATTGTATGACATCACAGTGCAGGCCATGATCACTGAATGGGTTGTGACATCACAAAGGCTATTACATCATAGAGAGGACTGTGACATCACTGTCTAGTTGGGTGATATCATAGAACAGGGCGTAACACAGGGTGATAACTTGACATTACAGATCCTGACATCACAGAGTGGGTTTTGACATCCAAGCGTTGCTTTATGTCATCACAGCGGGGGCTGTGACATCACAGGTGCTGTTCTGGGCAGTGCCGTGAGGCGCAGGGTTCATCTCCATCCTCCAGCACATTCCCAGTCTCTCCCAGTGTGGTCCCACTCAACACCCATATGGTCTCAGTCATTCCCAGTATATCCCAGTTGCCCTGAGCATTCTGGGAGTCATTCCCAGCACTCCCAATTACCTCAGCAGGGTTCATTTGCCCCCAGGATTATCCCAGTCACTCCCAGTACATCCCAGTTGTCACCAGCATGCACCCGGCATTCCCAGCTGTTCACAGGTGCTTCCAGCATTAACCCAGTTGCTCCCAGTGTGTTCCCAGCTGCCTCCCACCATCGGCCTAGCGGCTTCCAGTAACCCCCCAGTAAATTTCCATTCACACCTAGTCTAATCCCAGTCACTCCCATAATGATCCCAGTATGATCCAAGTAACTCCCAGTATGATCCCAGCATGGGTCCAGTTGCTCTGGATATGGTTCCAGTTACTCACAGTATGATCCCTGTGACTCTCCCAGTATATCCCAGTTATCCTCAGCATGATCCCAGTCACGCCCACTTCCTCCCAGTTACTTTTGCATGATTCCAGTTGCCTGCAGCCACACCCAGCTACACTCCGTGTTGTCCCAGCCGCTCCCAGTATACCCCAGCTGCCCCTAATGTGGTGCAAATTCCCCCAGCATGCTCCTAGTCACTCCCAGTATGATCCCAGTCACCTTAGTTACCACCAGCATGGCTCCAGTTGCTCCCAGTTCCTCCCAGTATGATCCCTGTTGCACCCAGTAGCCCCTAGTACAGTCCCAGTCACTGCCACTATGATCTCAGTGGCCCCCAGTGCAG
>NW_026631010.1:0-1305 GCF_030028575.1 Malurus melanocephalus
AAGAAAAAACAAGGTGAAGATATTTTAACTATTCTACCATGGCTTCCCTCTCAAAATTCAGTTCCAAGCCTCACAAATCCATTCAGAACAAAGGAGCAGGAAGCACGAATATATGGCAATGACAATGTTTTTGAAGGATAGATGTGATGAGTGAGACCGAAGGGAAATTTGTGATTAGTTTTCCAAATTTTTTATGTGGAAAGAATATGTGAGATGAAGGGGTCCATCTGTGAAGGCTTTTAAAGGCTGAGACAGCCACTGAAGTATTTCTGATGCGGCAGAAGAGGCAGACTGTGGGATAATCACAAGAACAAGCATTTTTACTTGGAAAAAGCACACTACATAGAATTCCCAWTACCTGAAAGATCTAGAAATTAGACTGAGTAGAATACATCTATTTGCTCAATATTGATTCTGAGGAATGAGAACATATGGTAGAGCTTCAGTTCGGCCTTCAAAAATTTTATGAGCAACGTAGAGTTGTGCAGTTGGTAAAACATTAGTATAACACACTGTAGGAAAGTATCTACATGTATATTTATGAATTTGATACCAAGGAAAGGAAATTTCAGCTTCCTGTTTGGCGATTCATAATGAAGGCAATCTAAGCTGGAAAAGCTCAATGATTAAATTCTATAGGTAGAGCTGCAGGGTAAGACGATTACTGAAAGTAATTTACATCTTCTTATTTCACTTGAGGAAGCCAGATAATAATAATAATAATAATAATAGTAATAATTACTTTATTTACAAAAAAAGGTTTAAAGCAAGTATATTGGTATTTAATGACTTGACACACACAGAGAGCACATTGTAGTATTTTTTCTTTAAAAATAAAAGAAGGGAAAGAGAAACTGAAAGCTGACAAGACTTAAAAATGTGTACCTATCAATGGTACATGCTCAGGGCATGAATGTTTCATGAGAATTTTCTACGGAGACATTTATTCTCATTATAAAATGGAATGATAAAACAGTTCCTTCTGAAGAAACTTTACTGAAACTAAATCTTGTGATAGCACATCTGTGGTCTAGCCTGGGTGCCAGTATTAGCAAAGCCATGAGAACCTGAGAGAGATTTACTGACTGCCAGGACCCACCRAAGCGTTAAACTGCTGCAGATGCCTCCCTCGGAGGACAGAGTGGTATATGTGTATTTCTTCTACTAAAGGGAATTTCCTGCTCCCAAACATACACGGCTTCAGTCCAGTTCACCTCTGTTTATCTGCATCCCTTTATCAATTCTCTCTCTCTAACCTTAGACTCTACCTTACAAAATACTCATTTAGAAGTGCATGAAGGAGTT
>NW_026631011.1:0-1200 GCF_030028575.1 Malurus melanocephalus
AAGGAACCTCCACAGGAGCCCCTCCAGGACTCATGCCAGGACCTGTTCAGGAAGCCCCCTGGAAATGACCTGGGCACTGTTTGGAACCACTTGGGAACCCCTCTGGGAAGCCCCCCWGGAACATCCCAGGAACCCACTCCAGGAATAGCATGGGAACCATCCAGAAACCCCAGAAACATGAAACACCATGGTGAGGAAATGTATTATTTACTATTTACTGTGCAAATGGAGTCCCTGTAAGAAAAAGAGGCATCACAGCACATCTACATCAGGCTGGAGTCACAGTGACCATGAGGTGGTTAAGAAAGGTGTGGGATTTACTCAAAGTAGATGGTGCAGTGGGTACTCATCTAAGATGTGCATCTCTAAGTCTACCTATTTGTTTTACAACACTGTGAAGACTTTGTAGAATAAAAAATCCAGCAAGAAATCTTCAGTCCAGTTCAGTTGTTCCTGATGAGATTTTCCAGGTTCAGCACCAACTTTGTGTTCAGCACCAAAATCCCGAGTGGAGCAGTGTTGGAGGCGATGTTTAGAGAGGGAAGAGGGCTGTGGTTGTAAAAGGGTGTTCACCACGATGATGTCTGAGCAGAGCAAACAAACACAAAGGAGAGGGGAAACAATTGCTGGGAGATGTTAAATCCTGAAAGGGCAAAGTCAGCTGAAGAAGTTCCGTTTTCTTTGTTCTCTTTTTTGCACAAGCTCTTCTGAAGGTGCAAGGCAGAGAAGAGCTGAGGTGCCAAACACAGTGATTTCTGTTAAGCTTGAGCAAATCTCACCTACGTCTTGTTGTAGGGGGACAGAGGCTGAGCTCTGCAGGGCACTGACAGGGACATCCTGGGGCATGTGGGAGTGTCTGAACACAGGGCTCTGAGACATACTGGAGGTCAGCAGGGATGTCCTGAGGGGATCTGAGGGCAAAGGGGGCCTGAAGGTCCTTTGGGAGCACCCGTGTGCCCAGGACTGAGCTGTCCCCCTGACCCCCAGRGACACMCAGAACCTCCCYGCCCGGGCAGTGGTCACTCGGCACTGTTGCTGGGACAGGTTCTGTGTCAACAATGACATGGAGCCATTGCTGGGGGCAGGTGCTGGATCACAGGGGAGCCCTTTGTGVCACCTCAGTGCAGCCCCTGTGGTCAGTGTTCAGCAGGACAGGACAGAAGCACRGAGCTGGCCCAGAACTTCCCTGCTTCCTCAGCA
>NW_026631012.1:0-1304 GCF_030028575.1 Malurus melanocephalus
GCGGGGCGGCGCCGCCCACCTCGGCCGCCGGGGGGCGCTGTGGCGCGGGGCTCCGCGCGACCCGGGCGCGCGCTGTGGAGGCGGAAAGAAAACCCGGAGCGGATRTACGGAGCGGAGCTACCCTGCCCGCCGGGGGAGCCCCTGCCCCTTGGCACCTGAATTCATGGATTATTACATTATCCCCATTTATGTGGCCGGAAAAAAGCGCCCTGGCAACAGTGATCCAAGTGCATTCAGGACACATCCCTTTCTCTTTACAATTAAACATTTCCACAGGGAGCGAACGCAGCCCGCTGGTTACCGCTCTCTAACGGCGCCGCGTTCTGCTTCTGAAGCTTTCGGGGTTGATGCTGGAAGTCAGGAACTGAGTCAACATCATTAATAAGATTTATGATGTCAATTAGTTCAAGTTTTGTTGACGTGCTGCCAGAGAAAAGAGAAAAAAAGGCGGAGGGACGGAAGAGAAGAAAGTGGAAAGGAGATAGATAGAAGTAGAGACCAGAATCTGTGGAGAGAGGAGATAACAAGTAAGAAGACAGTAGCAGAGATTTGTTCCARAACAGGATGTTCTGTCCTGTTTCTTGTAATAAAAAACCCCAATCAAAAACCAACGCCCCCCCACACACACCCCAAAAACCCCAAAACAAAACAAAAAAAAACCCCAATAAAAACAAACCCACAAAAAACCACAACCAACCAAAAAACTCCAAACTGAAAACTACATTCAGTATCTTAGAGTGCACTTAACAGAACAGTATCAGATAACTCTTACTCTGCCTTTGGCAAGAATGCTCTGCTGCTGATCTAATGGACTATTCCCAGATCAATAAAAGAGCTAAAAARCATCTCCCTAGAATTGCATCTCTCTCCAGGAACTCAGCTTCCTATGCTGCTGTATTTTCTTGGTGAGAAGAAAGCATTTAATCATCAAGGAGGAGAAAAACAACAATAAATGGGTATAGCTTGCTATACATTAATCTTGCTTGGAAACAGAAGACTTCAAGACTTCAAAGCAAATATTTCTTCCAGGGTTTTCTTTTGTTGCTCACCTGAGCAAGACAAACCTCTTATGAAGATTCCTACTGAGCACTGGTACTTTCCATTAAGTCTTCCCATTTCCATTACTCATTTTGGGGCAAGTTTTTACATACTTGTTCTGGTTGATAAAATGAATCACCAGATGATCTCAGTCTTCCACAGCACAATTTAATCCATGGAGAAGAAGGAGGTTGGTGCGAGCTTCTCTTTTGTTGTTGCTTCTCCTTTGTAAAGGGACCTGCCAAAATAAAGCCAGTCATACATTA
>NW_026631013.1:0-1305 GCF_030028575.1 Malurus melanocephalus
TGCTGCCATTGGCAGACACGCGGCAGCTGCAGCTCCTGCACTTGTGCCTCTTGCTGGGCATCTCCCTGGCTGCCCTCCTGGCCAACGGCCTCATCATCAGCGCCGTAGCCTGCGGCCACCACCTGCACAGCCCCATGTTCTTCTTCCTGCTCAVCCTGGCCCTCACTGACCTGGGCTCCATCTGCACCACTGTCCCCAAAGCCATGTACAATTCCCTCTGGGGCACCAGGGACATCTACACAGGATGTGCTGCGCAGATATTTTTCTTTCTGTTCTTCATCACAGCTGAATATTCTCCCCTGACCATCATGTGCTACGACTGCTCCGTGTCCATCTGCAAACCCCTGCACTACGGAACCCTCCTGGGCAGCAGAGCTTGTGCCCACATGGCAGCAGCTGCCTGGGCTGCTGGGTTTCTCAACTCTCTTACACACAATCAGTACATTTTCCCTGCCCCTGTGCCAGGCCAATGCCCTGGGCCAGTTCTTCTGTGARATCCCACACATCCTCAAGCTCTCCTGCTCACACTTCAACACCAGGGAACTTGGGCTCATTGTAGTTGGTGCCTGTTTGGTATTTGACTGTTTTGTGTTCATTGTTTTCTCCTATGTGTGGATCTTCAGGGCGGTGCTGAGGATCCCCTCTGAGCAGGGACTGCACAAAGCCTTTTCCACGTGCCTCCCTCACCTGGCTGTGGTCTTCCTGTTCCTCAGCACTGCAGTGTTTGCCCAGCTGAAGCCCCCCTCCATCTCTTCCCCATCCCTGGATCTGATGGTGTCAGTTCTATACTCAGTGGTGTCCCCAGCACTGAACCCCCTCATCTACAGCCTGAGGAACCAGGAGCTCAAGGCTGCAGTGTGGAGACTGATGGCTGGAAAATACCAGAAATATTAAACTGTTTGCCAATTTTTGAAAATAATTTGTAGTTTGAGTCACCTTTGACAGTTCTTGTTCACCAACCTTGGGGTTGGTGATGGGTTTGTTCTTTTTTTTCTGTGTCTTAGATTTTTAATATTGTCCACAAATAAAAGTCATTGTTTGTGCCATTTCTCATTTCATTTCTCTCTGTGTTCGTTGAGGCCCACAGACTGTGCCAATGAGGAGCTGTGCTCTCAGTGACTTTGAACAAACTAAAGGATCTCCCAGCCAAGTTTTCCCCAGAGATGCCCCTTTAGTTCCCTTGTGTGGAGCTGCAGCAGCAATGTCTGTGTGCAGAGCTGGGGCACATCAGGGCTGGCACAGCAGCTCTGCCAAGGAGCAGCAGCCCTTGGTGCTGCCAGCGCTGCTCCCGTGCCACTGCCCCGC
>NW_026631014.1:0-1280 GCF_030028575.1 Malurus melanocephalus
ACGACAGCATCCTGTTTGTGAACGAGGCCGATGTCCGGGAGGTGCCGCACTCGGCGGCCGTGGAGGCGCTGAAGGAGGCCGGGGCCGTGGTCCGGCTCTACGTCATGAGGAGGAAAGTGCCGGCCGAGAGGGTGGTGGAGGTCAAACTCATCAAAGGACCCAAAGGTAAAAACAAAAATCATAAAATGATCGGAAAATTATCCCAAAATTACCAAAATCGCGGTCAAAATCGGTCCAGGGATGAAAAATCCCTGAAATTCTGCTCAAAATCCATCCCGGGATCCTCTAAATCCTCAAAATCCATCCCAGGATCTTCAAAATGCCCAAAATCCCACTCAAAATCGGTCCAGGAACCCAAAATCCCCAAAATTCTGCTCAAAATCCATCCCGGGAACCCAAAATTCCCAAAATTCCGCCCAAAATCCGTCCCGGGATCATCAAAATCCTCAAAATCCATCCCGGGATCCTCAAAATCCCCAAAATCCCACTCAGAATCTACCCAAAAGCCCAAAAATGCCCAAAATTCCCAAAATTCTGCTCAAAATCCATCCCGGGATCCTTAAAATCCCTGAAATCCCACTCAGAATCTGCCCAAAAATGCAAAAATGCCCAAAATTCCTGAAATTCTGCTCAAAGTCCATCCCGGGATCCTCAAAATCCCCATGGGAAACCCAAAATTACCCCAAAATGCCCAAAATTCTGCTCAAAATCCACTCCAGGAACCCAAAATTCCCGAAATTCTGCTCAAAATCCATCCCGGGATCCTCAAAATCCCCAAAATCCCACTCAGAATCCATCCCAGGAACCCAAAATTCCCAAAATCCCCATGGGAAACCCCAAATTCCCCCAAATTCATCGAAAATGACCCAAAAATCCCCAAAATTCCTGAAATTCTGCCCAAAATCCCCCTGGGACGAGGAGGAGGAGGAAAGTGCCGGCCGAGAGGGTGGTGGAGGTCAAACTCATCAAAGGACCCAAAGGTAACCCCAAAAAATCATAAAATGATCCCAAAATTCCTGAAATTGCGGTTAAAATCGGTCCAGGGACGAAAAATCCTCAAAATCCATCCCAGGATACTTAAAATCCGTGAAATCCATCCCGGGAAGCCAAAATCCCACTCAAAATCCACCCAAAAACACAAAAATGCCCAAAATTCCTGAAATTCCGCTCAAAATCCATCCCGGGATCCTTAAAATCCCCAAATCCCACTCAGAATCCGCCCAAAAACTCAAAAATGTCCAAAATCCCACTCAAAATTGGTCCAGGAACCCAAAATTCCC
>NW_026631015.1:0-1252 GCF_030028575.1 Malurus melanocephalus
AAAATTCCCAAATTTTCCCCAATTCCCCACTCACGGGGTCCCCTCGGGGTCGGGCGCTCGGTGCTCGCGTTCATCGGGGAATTCCCCCCTTCGCTCTGGGCTGTGAGCAAAACACCAAAACCCCAAATTTTAACCCCAAATCTGACCCTGAGTGAAACCCCAAACCCCACAAATTCACCCCAAATTCACCCCAAATCCAACCCCGAGAAAAACCCCAAAACCCCCCAAATTCACCCCAAATCCAACCCCGAGAAAAACCCCAAAACCCCACAAATTCACCCGAAATCTGACCCTGAGCAAAACCCCAAAACCCCAAATTTTAACCCCAAATATGGCCCTGAGTAAAAACCCAAATAAATCTGCAATTTTTAATAATTTGGGGTGGTTTTTGGGGCAGATTTTGGTCCCAGGATTACAATAAAAATGTGGATTTTTTTACAATTTTGGGGATTTTTTTGGGCAGTTTTTGGGGCAGTTTTCGGTTCCAGATTTACACTAAAAATGTGGATTTTTTTTTACAATTTTGGGGTTTTTTAGGGTAGTTTTTGGTCCCAAACCCACTGGAGCTGCAGTTCCTGTTCCCGTTCCCGCAGCGGACGCAGCTGCTGCTCCCGTCCTCGTTCCAGCGCCGGTAACAGCCTGGAAAAACGGGAAAAAATGGGTGAAAATACCCCAAAAATGGGAAAAAATGGGTGAAAATATCCCAAAAATGGGAAAAGGGGTGAAAATACCCCAAAAAATGGGGGGAAAGGGGTAAAAATACCCAAAAAAATGGGAAAAAAGGGTGAAAATACCCCAAAATGGGAAAAATGGGTGGAAATACCCCCAAAAATGGGGAAAATGGGTGAAAATACCCCCCAAAAATGGGAAAAAAGGTGAAAATAGTGAAAAAGGGATAAAACCACAAAAAAAAGGGGGAAAAAGGGGTGAAAATACCCCAAAAATGGGAAAAAATGGTGAAAATAACCCAAAAAAATGGGAAAAAAGGGTGAAAATACCGCAAAAATGGGAAAAAGGGTAAAAATAGTGAAAAAGGGATAAAACCACAAAAAAATGGGGGGAAAGGGGTGAAAATACTCTGAAAAATGGGAAAAGGGGGTGAAAATACCCCAAAAAAATGGAGAAAAGGGATGAAAATACTGAAAAAATGGATAGAGGGATAAAAACAAAAAACAAATGGGGGAACAGGGATGAAAATACCCCAAAAATGGATCTTTAAGGTCTTTCCCATCCCGAATTTTCCCAAAATTCC
>NW_026631016.1:0-1245 GCF_030028575.1 Malurus melanocephalus
AAAATCCCATCAAATCCCACAAAATCCCATCAAGTCCCACAAAATCCCAAAAAACCCCATCAAATCCCACAAAGTCTCACAAAATCCTCTCAAATCCCTTAAAATCCCATAAAATCCCTTTAAATTCCTTTAAACCCCACCAAATCCATAAAAATGCATTAAAATCCTTAAAATCCTACAACATCCAACAAAAATCCCACAAAATCTCAAAAAAACCCATCAAATCCCTTTAAATCCCATAAAATCCGTAAAAATGCATTAAAATCCATAAAATCCTGCAAAATCCCACAAAAATCCCACAAAAATCCAACAAGATCTCAAAAAAACCCATCAAATACCTTCAAATCCCATAAAATCTGTAAAAATGCATTAAAATCCTGCAAAAATCCCACAAAAATCCCTTTAAATCCCTCCAGATCCGTAAAAGTCCCTCAAAATCCCATAAAATCCCACAAAATCTCTTTAAACCGCACAAAATCCTGGAAAAATCCATCCAAATCCATAAAAATGCATTAAAATCCCCATAAAATAAAAAAAAAAATCCCCAAAAACCTCATCAATTCCCACGAAATCCTCTCAAATCCCTTTAAATCCCTTAAAATCCCACAACATCCCATAAAATCCCATAAAATCCCACGAAATCCATAAAAATGCATTAAAATCTATAAAATTCTGCAAGATCCCCATAAAAATCCCACAAAATCGCAAAAAAACCCCATCAAATCCCACGAAGTTGCACAAAATCCTAGAAAAATCCTTTAAAATCCCACAAAATCCCTTCAAATGCCACCAAATCTGTAAAAATGCATTAAAATCCATAAAATCCTGAAAAATCCCCATAAAATCCCACCAAAAATCCCTTTAAACTTCACCAAATCCCACAAAATCCCGCCAGACCCAGAAAAATTCCTCAAAATCCCTTAAAATCCCACAAAAATCCCACAAAATCCATTTAAATCCCATAAAAGCCATAAAAATCCATTAAAATCCTACAAAATCCCACAAAATCCCACAAAATCCCTTTAAACCCCACCAAATCCCTTTAAATCCCGTGAAATCCGTAAAAATCCTGTCAAATCCCCTAAAATCCCATGAAATCCCTTTAAATCCTACAAAATCCCCATAAAATCCCTCAAAATCCCCATAAAATCCCACAAAATTCCCTGGATCCGACAGAAAATCCTGGAATTTTTGGGATAATTCAGTGAATCCAGGGGAAAAAAAAAAATTCCCTGGATCCGACAG
>NW_026631017.1:0-1187 GCF_030028575.1 Malurus melanocephalus
TTATTACATTTATTATTTCTTTATTTTTTATTATCATTATTTCTTATTAAATTTATTATTTCTTTATTTTTTTATTATAATTATTTCTTATTAAATTAATTATTTTAATTTCCGGGTTCCAGCTGGCGCAGCTCAGGGACCTCACGGCCGCGATCCTACGGGACGGCGGCTCTGGGATCAGCGGGATTTCCCAGGAAAACCCCACAACCGTCCCCGTCCCTGTCCCCAACCCCATCACTGTCACCGTGAGTGTTCCCAGAGGGAACGAGGAAAGTGTCACCTCTGCCACCGAGTGGGTGACAATGGTTTGGGACAAACTATGGGATCATTGGGATAATGGGATCGGCTATGGGATCTTTGGGGTTTAATGGGATTAGGGATCGGTCCGGCTTTGTTGTCCCCAAAACCGTTCCCAAAGCCACCAAAGTGTCACCGTGAGTATTCCCAGAGGAACGAGGAAAGTGTCACCTCTGTCACCAAGCGGGTGACAATGGTTTGGGACAGTCTATGGGATCATCGGGATAACAGGAGTGGTTATGGGATCATTGGGATAATGGGATCGGCTACAGGATCTTTGGGGTTTAACGGGAATTTTGTCACCACAAAACCGTTCCCAAAGCCACCAAAGTGTCCCCGTCCCGGAGGGAACGAGGGAAGTGTCACCTCTGTCACCGAGCGGGTCACGGTGGTTTGGGACAGGATATGGGATCATTGGGATAATGGGAGTGGTTATGGGAAATTTGGGGTTTTTCTTGCCCCTCTTTCTGTGTGAATAAATTCCCAGGATAATTTTCCTTTTCCCATCCCTTTCTCCATGTCCTGGCCCTACAAATGAATTCCTGCCCCATTCCCATCCAATCCCATCCCATCCCAAATCCCATTCCAAATCCTATCCCATCCCAAATCCCATCCCATCCCATGGATCCCATCCCAAATCCCATCCAATGGATCCCATCCCAGATCCCATCACAAATCCCATCCAAAATCCCATGGATCCAATCCAAAATCCCATCTCATCCAATAAATCCCATCCCATCCATCCAATCCCAAATCCAGGGATCTCATCCCAAATCCCATTCGAAATCCCATCCCATCCCAACCCAAATCCCATCACAAATCCCACCCCAAATCCAGGGATCCTGTCCCATGAATCCCATCCCAAATCCAGGGATTCCCATCCCAAATCC
>NW_026631018.1:0-1305 GCF_030028575.1 Malurus melanocephalus
GGCACCAGGACGATCTCTTCCTCAGGACTCCAGGTGACATCTGCGTTTTCAGCACATGACTCCCATGGGCAGGACACCGAGGCACTCTGTTCCTCCATGTTCCCACTCAGCTCTGTGCTCTCTGACCATAACTCACTGGGGAGAGACACTGAGCCACTGTCTTCCCCAGTAGTCCAGCTCAGGTGTGAGCTCTCTGACCCGAACTCACGTGAGAGGGTCACTGAGGCATTGTCATCCTCTGTGCTGCAGCTCAGGTGCCCGATTTCTGCCCAGCCCTGGGACAGCCCTGGCAGGCTCCAGACCGACCTGAGCTCTGCGGAGCAGGACCCCTCCTCACTGGATGGGGTGCACCAAGCAGGAGCAGCACCCCCTCCTGCTTCTGCCCCTGCCCAATGCCCACTGTGAGCTTCCAGGGGGCTGGGCAAAGGGTGTGGAGGGCAGAAGGGGCTGTGCGGGGCCGCTGCCCAGATCTCTGGCCCTGCTGCTGTCATCTGCTSGCCAAAGGCAGCGGAAGCTGCTGTCTCTGCTTCTTCTTGTGCCTTGGCGGTGGGAGGCACACGGTGCACCTCATGCTCAGGTGGTCTGGCCAGGGCAGCAGCTGCTGGCTGGGTGCCCATGGCACCCTCCAGGGCAGGACCTGCACTGGGCAGGTCAGCAGCATCAGCGTCTTTAAGCAGCAGCGAGCAGGGGTGAAAGACATTCACAGGCTGCACACCGAAAGCGTAGATAATGAAGCAGTCCCCGTCCTTCTGTGATGACTCCATCTTCTTGCTCTCTTCACCGTGGGACATGGATTGCTCTGTGTTTCCTCCCTCTTGGGAACACAGCGCTGGAAGCTGTCCACTGCCTTTGTCAGGCTGCAGTGGGTTCAGGTCATATGACCAGCTCAGGGAGATGGTCTCTTCCCCACTCACTGCAGTCTGCAGATCTTCAGACCAGGCGTACTCCACGACATGTGGTGGTGTCAGGCCGTGGTCGAGGTTGACCCTGTCCCACGGACTATCCCACGGAGTGTCAGATGAACTCTGCTCCTTGTTCCACAGCTCTTCTGGGACTGCTCTCGCTGCTGCCCCTTCCCCCTGCCCGCTGAGAGTTTCCAGTTCCTTGGGAGAAGGGCTGGGGGAGCCGCAGGTTTGGTGCAGGGAAGCTGCCCGCCCCTCTGCCCCTGCTGTGGGGGCCATTGCTGCTGTCACCATGCTCCTCCTTTGGTTCCGGTGCTGCCGTGTCCCCGGCTGCTGGGCACGGGGCCGGATCACAGCTGCGATCCTGCTCAGGGCAGCACGGGCCCTGCGCTGCAGTGAGCGC
>NW_026631019.1:0-1245 GCF_030028575.1 Malurus melanocephalus
GGGACAGCCAAATCCGTCACCTGCACCGTGAGTGGCACTGGGACAAACTGGGACAAACTGGGATAAACTGGGAATGGATTGGGAGGGACTGGGATGAACTGGGAATGGACTGGGATGGACTGGGAATGGATTGGGATAAACTGGGAATGGATTGGGAATGGATTGGGATAAACTGGGAATGGACTGGGAGGGACTGGGAGCACTGGGAGCGCGGGGGGGGCTGAACTTCCGGCTGGAATTCCGGGAAACCGGCACCGCCAAATCCGTCACCTGCACCGTGAGTGGAACTGGGACGGACTGGGATAAACTGGGATAAACTGGGATGGACTGGGATGGACTGGGATAAACTGGGAATGGACTGGGATGAACTGGGAATGGACTGGGATGGACTGGGAGCACTGGGAGCGTGGGGGGGGGGCTGAACTTCCGGCTGGAATTCCGGGAAACTGGGACAGCCAAATCCGTCACCTGCACCGTGAGTGGCACTGGGAGAGACTGGGATAAACTGGGAATGGATTGGGATGGACTGGGAGGGACTGGGATGGACTGGGATAAACTGGGAATGGACTGGGAATGGACTGGGAATGGATTGGGATGGACTGGGATGGACTGGGATGGACTGGGATGGGAATGGGGGGGTCTGGGGGGTGGGGGAGGAATTCCCAGAGGGTTCCCAGTTTAATCCCAGTTAATCCCAGTTTAATTTCCCGTTATCCCCAGTACTAATGAAGGTTCCCAGTTAATCCCAGTTTAATTTCCTGTATTCCCAGTACTCCCCAGTTCTGAACAAGCCGTGTCCACTTAATCCCAGTTAATCCCAGTTAATCCCAGTTCATCCCAGTTAATCCCAGTTTAATTTCCCATTATCCCCAGTCTCTCCCGGTACCAATGGACATTCCCAGTTAATCCCAGTTTAATTTCCTGTATTCCCAGTACTCCCCAGTTCTGAACAAGCTGTTCCCAGTTAATCCCAGTTTATCCCATTATTCCCAGTACTCCCCAGTTCTGAACAAGCTCTTCTGCCGTCCGGCCAAGCCGTGTCCAGTTAATCCCAGTTCATCCCAGTTTAATTTCCCGTTATCCCCAGTACTAATGAAGGTTCCCAGTTCTTCCCAGTTAATCCCAGTTTATCCCATTCCTCCCAGTACTCCCCAGTTCTGAACAAGCTCTTCTGCCGTCCGGCCAAGCCGTGTCCAGTTAATCCCAGTTAATCCCAGTTTAATTTCCCGTTATCCCCAGTACTAA
>NW_026631020.1:0-1251 GCF_030028575.1 Malurus melanocephalus
AAAAAATCCCTTTTTTTTTAAATCACATTGTTTTGGGGAAATCCTCATTATTTTATGGGGAAAAAGGATTTTGCGCAATTTTAGGATTTGAGGGATTTTTTGGTCCAGGATTTTTAGGATTTTTGGGAATTTTTGGTCCAGAATTTTTAGGATTTTGGGGGAATTTTTGAACCAGGACTTTTGGGGATTTTTTGGATCGGGATTTTGGGGATTTTTGGGATCTTTTTATTTTTGGGGTTTTAGGGATGGGACTTTTAGGATTTTTGGTCTCTAAAGGAATTTCAAGATGGAGATTTTTGGAATTTTTTGGAATTTTCGCACCAGGATTTTTGCGATTTTGGGAATTTTCACACCAGGATTTTTGTGATTTTTGTTAATTCCCCCCGGAATTCCCCCCAATCCCAATTTTTAAATTTTTTTTTCCTCACGTTGCTGTAGATGTGCTGCAGCGCCTCGCGCGCGTTGGCCACGCCCAGGTCGGTGTTGAGAACCAATCGGAGCCCGGTGGGCGTTTCCAGGTAATGGAGGCGGTACCGGCTGGTGTGGAACGAGACGAACCCGTCCCTCCTGCGCCGCTCAGGAAAACAAAAATGGGGATTTTACCCATTTCTTAGGGATTTTCATGGATTTTTCCTGAAATTTCGGAGTTTTCGGGGGGTTCTGGGTGGGAAAGGTCGAAATTCCCACGGAAATTGGCCCAAATTTGCTCAAACTCCACCCAAAATTGCCCCAAAATTCATCCAAAATCCCACCAAAAATCAACTGAAAAATCATCCCAAATTTGCCCAAAATCTGCCCCAAAATATACCCCAAAATTCACCCAAAATCACGCAAAATCGCCTCAAAATCCCATCAAAAATCATCCCAAATTTGCCCAAAAATTGCCCAAAATGTGCCCCAAAATCCCATCCAAAATTGCCCAAAAATCCCGCCCAAAATCACCCCAAAATTGTCCCTAAATCAACCCCAAAATTCCTGAATTTTCCCAAAATTTTCCCAGAATGTTCACGAAATTGCCCCAAAATTATCCCCAAAAAAACCCCCAAGAAACCAAACAAAAACCTAAAAATCACCCAAATCCCCCAAATCTCCCAAATTTTGGGTTTTTTTGCCCCAAAATCCCAATTTTTGGATACATATCCGTGGGGCTCATCTTGGCCACGAAGGAGCGGAGGGAGAAAAGCATCCCGAACATCAGCTTGAACTCCTGCAAATTTGGGGAGAAATTCAGGGATTTGGGGAAAATTGGGA
>NW_026631021.1:0-1305 GCF_030028575.1 Malurus melanocephalus
CAGGTGACAACAAGGAGGAGGACAGCAGCGTCATCCACTACGACAACGAGGCCATCGCGCGGCTGCTGGACCGCAACCAGGACGCCACCGACGATGCCGACGTGCAGAACATGAACGAGTACCTGAGCTCCTTCAAGGTGGCCCAGTACGTCGTCAGGGAGGAGGACAAGGTGCGAGGGGACACCGCGGGGACATCGGGGACACCGCGGGGACACCATGGGGAGTTGGGGACGCTGGAGAGGATGGTGATGGAGATGGTGGGATGGTGGAGATGATGATGGAGATGATGGAGATGATGGAGATTATAATGGTGGAGATGATGATGGAGATGGAGATGATGATGGAGATGATGGAGATGGAGATGATGAGGATGAAAATGGTGGAGATGGTGATAATGATGATGGAGATGATGATGGAGACGATGGAGATTATAATGGTGGAGATGGTGATGGAGACGATGGAGATTATAATGGTGGAGATGGTGATGGAGATGATTGAGATGGAGATGATGAGCATGAAAATGGTGGAGATGGTGATGGAGATGATGAGGATGATGGAGATAATGATGATGAAGATGGTGATGGAGATGATGGAGATGGTGATGGAGATGATGAGGATGATGGAGATGATGAGGATGATGGAGATAATGAGGATGATGGAGATAATGATGATGGAGATGGTGATGGAGATGATGGAGATGATGGAGATTATAATGGTGGAGATGGGGATGGAGATGGTGATGGGGATGGTGATGATGGAGATGAGGATGGGGATGGTGGGAACAGTGGAGAGGATAGTGGAGACAATGAGGATGGCGATGATGGGACAATGGACATGGAGATGATGAAGATGATGGGGACAGTGGAGATGATGATGGAGATGATGATGATGGGATGATGAAGGGAATGAGGATGAGGATGATGGAGATGGAGATGGAGAGGATGATGATGGAGATGATAATGATGGAGATGATGACAATGATGATGGAAATGATGACAATGATGATGGAGATGATGACGATGGAGATGACGAGGATGGTGATGGGGATGATGAGGATGATGATGACGAGGGTGATTATTACGATGGGGATGATGGAACCATGGAGATGGAGAGGATGAGGAAGGAGATGATGACGGAGACACCAAGGCTGGCAGGGTAGCCTGAGTGCCCTGAGTGACCACTGGGCACCCCGAGTGACCGCTGGGTGCTCCGAGTGACCGCTGGGTGCTCCGAGTGACCGCTGGGTGTCCCGAGTGACCACTGGGTGCTCCGAGTGACCGCTGGGTGCTCTGAGTGACCGCTGGG
>NW_026631022.1:0-1221 GCF_030028575.1 Malurus melanocephalus
CAATTGTCACCATCCCCTACCTGGGAAAATCCCATCCGTGGGATCAGGGGACATTCAGAGACCTCAGGGGCTGGAAAATGAGATTTTAGAGGGGTGATTTCAAAAGGGTGATTTGCTTTCCCGTGCTGAAAGGAAAATCGGGACAAGGGATTAACCCTAAAGGTGTCACAGCACACCTGCTGCCCTCGGGGGACAGGACTGGGGTCATCCCCTGATCCCAACCTTTCCAGACGCTCCGATAAACCAGTCTTGCCCTCCGTGGTCCCTCACAGCAACTCCACGGAGTTTCTGGAGTTTCTGGAGTTCCTGGAGTTTCTGGAGTTTCTGGAGTTCCTGGAGTTTCTGAAATTTCTGGAGTTCCTGGAGTTCCTGGGGTTTCTGGGGTTTCTGGAGTTCCTGGAGTTTCTGGGGTTTCTGGAGTTTCAGGAGTTCCTGGAGTTCCTGGAGTTTCTGGGGTTTCTGGAGTTCCTGGAGTTTCTGGGGTTTCTGGAGTTCCTGGAGTTCCTGGAGTTTCTGGGGTTTCTGGAGTTTCTGGAGTTCCTGGGGTTTCTGGAGTTTCTGGGGTTTCTGGAGTTTCTGGAGTTTCTGAAATTTCTGGAGTTTCTGGGGTTTCTGGGGTTTCTGGAGTTTCTGAAATTTCTGGAGTTTCTGGGGTTTCTGGAGATTCTGAAATTTCTGGAGTTTCTGGAGTTTCTGGAGTTTCTCTGTTCTGGACACTGAATCCCAGCACGTTCCCACTGGGAATGGGATTTTGGGACATCCTGCCGTGTGCTGCCTCCCCCCAGCCCAGCAAAAACATCCTGAAAATGGGGGAAAACGCTGATTTCCAGAGCTGGACTCAGGGCCGAGTGGAGCTGCAGGTTCAATTGGAGAAAATCCGGGTCTGGATCCCAAGCCAGGCTTTGGCCAGGCTTTGGAGGGAAATTCTGATGGGGAAAACACTTCCATGGCACCCCCGGCCCCAAATCCTCCTCCTGCCCGTTTATCTGGCGGGGTGACAGAGCCAGCAGCGTTCCCAAGCACCGGGAAAGGCCTGGAAAATGTCACTTTTCAAAGAGGGTATCGGGCCCTGAGTTAAAATCCCGCGAGGAGCGGAGAGAGGGCAATAAAAGAAGATGAACGATGTGCAGGTGCTGGCGGAGATCCCCCGGAACGAGCTGCTCCAAATCCCAAATCCCAAATCCCCGGCTCCTCTCACCATCCTGTGTGCTTTTCCCACTG
>NW_026631023.1:0-1304 GCF_030028575.1 Malurus melanocephalus
AATTACACAAAACCACACACAAAATTGCACACAAAATCGCATAAAATCACACACAGCATCACATATAAAATCACGCTCAAAATCACACTCAAAATTATACAAAAT
The DNA here is from genome assembly GCF_030028575.1 of Malurus melanocephalus. Lineage (NCBI taxonomy): Eukaryota > Metazoa > Chordata > Aves > Passeriformes > Maluridae > Malurus > Malurus melanocephalus. The sequence goes on from NW_026631023.1 coordinate 106, forward strand.
AATGCGCAAAACCACACACAAAATCACACACAAAGTCATGCGCAAAATCACACACAAACCCACACAAATTCAGACACAAACCCACACAAAATCACACATAAAAATCACTGATAAAATCACACATGCAATCACACACAAAATCACAAAATCACACACAAAATCACACAAAATCACAAAATCACTCAGAATCACACACAAAATCACATACTCAAAATCACACACAAACCCAAACAAAATCAAATACAAACCCACACAAAATCATATATAAAAGCACTGATAAAATCACGTACAAAATCATATAAAATCACAGACAAAATCACTCAAAATCACACTCAAAATCCCACTCAAAATCACTTGAATTTACACTCAAAATCACACAAAACCACACACAAAATTGCACACAAAACCACACACAAAATTACACACAAAATCACGCACAAAATCACGCTCAAAATCATGTTCAAAATCACACAGAAAATTACATACTCAAAATCACGCACAAAATCATGCAGAAACCCCCACAAAATCACACATAAAATCACTGATAAAATCACAGACAAAATCACTCAAAATCACATTTGAAATCACACAAAACCACACACAAAATCATGCTCAAAATCATGCTCAAAATCACACATGAAATCGCACACAAAATCACAAAATCACACAAGAAAATCAAACAAAATCAAATAAAATCACACACAATCACACACAAAATCACACAAAACCACACAAAACCACACAAAACCACACACAAAACCATGCTCAAAATCGTGCTCAAAATCACACATAAAATCGCACACAAAATCACACAAGAAAATCAAAATCAAATAAAATCACACACAATCACACACAAAATCACACAAAACTACACACAAAACTGCACACAAAACCACACACAAAATCATGCTCAAAATCACGCTCAAAATCATACCCAAAATCACACATAAAATCGCACACAAAATCACAAAATCACACAAGAAAATCAAACAAAATCAAATAAAATCACACAAAACCACACCAAATCACACAAAATCACACACAATCACACACAAAATCACACAAAACCACACCAAATCACACAAAATCACACACAAAGCTCCTTCCCAGGCCCTTTTGAGTTCTCGCTCCCCGCGGCTTCTCCGGGTTGTGGTTGTCAGACCTGGCACCTCTGCTCCAGCCTGGCTGCCATCCCAGAA
>NW_026631024.1:0-1245 GCF_030028575.1 Malurus melanocephalus
CTCCTCCGCTGCTCCGCGCGGGGCACGACGGGTAGCGCCGCCTACCGGGGGGGAGGACCCGCGCCGCGCCACGTTGCTAGGCGACCGCGCCGGCGTGGCCACGCCCCCTGGCTTAAACCACGCCCCCTCCTGCCCGGCGCGCTTTATTAGGGAGGTGAGAGCGAATAAAAGGGCGGGGTTTGCATATATTAGCAGTAAGGACACGCCCTGTGTGTTAGCCACGCCCCCTCCCCACCCAGCGCGCTTTATTAGGGAGCTACGAGCCGGTAAAGGGGCGGAGTTTGCATATATTAGGCGTGAGGACACGCCTCCTCGTTTAAACCACGCCTACTATCTTAGTCACGCCCCCTCCCTCCCCGCGCGCTTTATTAGGGAGGGGAGAGCAGGTAAAGGGGCGGGGTTTGCATATATTAGCGGTAAGAACGCGCCCCCTGGCGTAAACCACGCCTTTTGTCTTAAACCACGCCCCCTCCTGCGCGGCGCGCTTTATTAGGGACGTGGGAGTGGGTAAATGGGCGGGGTTTGCATATATTAGGAGTGAGGACACGCCTCCTCAATTAAACCACGGCTTTTATTTTAAACCACGCCCCCTCCCGCCCGGCGCGCCTTATAACGAAGGTGAGGGCCGGTAAAGGGGCGGGGTTTGCATATATTAGGGGTAAGGACACGCCTCCTCACTTAAACCACGCCTTTTATCTTAAACCACGCCCCCTCCCGCCCGGCGCGCCTTATTAGGGCGCTGACAGCGGGTAAATGGGCGGGGTTTGCATATATTAGCATTGAGGACACGCCTCCTCACTTAAACCACGCCTTCTATCTTTGCCACGCCCCCTCCGGCCCAGCGCATCTTATAAAGAAAATGAGTGACGGTAAATGGGCGGGGTTTGCATATATTGGGGGTGAGGACACGCCCCCTGGCTTAAAACCACGCCTTCTATCTTAGCCACGCCCCCTCCCGCCGAGTGCGCATTATTAGGGAGCTGGGGGCAGATAAAGGGGCGGGGTTTGCATATATTAGCAGTGAGGACACGCCCCTTCACTTAAACCACGCCCAATGACAGCTCCCCTCACATTTCTTGTCATTTCTGATTTTGTGGTTTTCAGTCGTTTCTCTTTATATTTTTTCTCCATTTTTAGTCTTCTTTCTCATTTTCTTTTTCTCATGTTTCTCTTTTCCCCCTCATGTTTCCCGCTCTTTTCTCCCCTCACATTTCCCCTTCACATTTTCCTCCATGTTCCCCTCAC
>NW_026631025.1:0-1303 GCF_030028575.1 Malurus melanocephalus
CGGGACCCGCGGAAAATCGTCCTGGGGAGGGGTCCCGGGTCCAGCCCACGCCCGGCCACAGCGGGACTCAGTTCTGGGAAAGGGAATTCCTGCGGCACCGCGCGGTTCCTGCTCCGCTGGAAAGGGGAATTTTATCTGGGACAAGGGCAGAGTCCGCTCCTCCCAGCGCCCCGGCGCTGAACTCCGCGGTAATTAACTCTGGGTGCTAATTAACGAGGGGTGGAGCTTTGTGGGTTTGTCCCCAGGGCTGGGTTAACAGCGGTGCCGGGGAAGGGGAAAAATCCCCGGGGTGCTCCGGGGTGGATGTGAAAGCACCGGGAGGGGCTGTCGAGAGATTTGGGGGTGTCGGGAGATCCCGGGATATCGGGAAATCTCTGGGATATTGGGGGATCCCGGGATCAGGAGCCCCAGCCGCCTCTCCGAGGGGCTCAGAGCTGCTGCTTCCAGGCCCGGAAAGGGGCTCGGCATCCCCTGCGTCTTCCCAGCCCTCTCTGATCCCACATCCTGACCCTGATCCTGCCTTCCTTTGCTCCTGGATCCCTCCACAGCTCTCTCTGGCTCCTGCATCCCCCTGACCCCACATCCATCTGACCCCACAGCTCAACATCTCTGGCCCCACATCCCATCACGGTTCCCATATCCTTCTGGCCCTGCATCCCATTCCAGCCCTCACATCCCCCTGACCCCACATCCATCTGACCCCACAGCACAACACAGGTCCCACATCTCTCTGACCCCACAGTTCCCACATTTCTCTGGCCCCACATCCCATCCCAGGCCCTGCATCCCTCTTGACCCCACATCCCACCATGGTTCCTACATCCCTCTGACCCCACATCCCATCACAGCCCTCACATCCCACCACGGTTTTCACATCCGTCTGGCCCCCCATCCCATTCCAGCCCTCACATCCCTCTGACCCCACATCCATCTGACCCCACAGCTCAACACAGGTCCCACATCTTTCTGGCCCCACATCCCAACCCAGCCCCTGCATCCCTCTTGACCCCACATCCCACCATGGTTCCCACATCCCTCTGACCCCACATCCTATCACAGCTCCCACATCCCATTCCAGCCCTCACATCCCCCTGACCCCACATCCGTCTGACCCCACATTGCACCACGGTTCCCTTATCCCTCTGACCCCACATCCCATCCCAGTCCCCACATCCCTCTGACCCCACATCCCACCATGGCTCCTGCATCCCTCTGACCACTCATCCCATCCCAACTCCCACATTTCTCTGGCCCCACATCCCACCAGCTCCTGCATCCCTTTGGCTCCTGCATCCCTCTGACC
>NW_026631026.1:0-1195 GCF_030028575.1 Malurus melanocephalus
GGAGGTGTCGGCGCGGAGCAAGGAGGAGTTGGTGGCTCAGGGCTTCACCGAGTTCACCATCGAGGACTTCCACAACACGGTGGGGACATGGAGGGGACAGAGGGAGGGCACAGGGACACGGTGATGACATGGGGATGGACATGGGGATGGACATGGGGACACAGGGGAGGACACGGCGGGGACACGGCAGGGGTGTGGGGGAGGACATGGGGATGGACACAGGGACACGGGGGGGACACGGGAGGTGCTTGGGGACATGGGGAGGGCACATGGACACGGGAGGTGCTTGGGGACACGCTGGGGACACAGGGACACTGCGAGTTCAGCATCCAGGGCTGGCACAGCACAGCTGGGCCTGTGTTGTGTCCCTGGCACAGGGCGGGTGACACGGGTGTGTGTGTGTGTGACACAGAGGGGTGACACAGGGATGTGTGTGACATGGGGGTGACACAGCTGTGCCACCAATGTCCCCACAGCTGATGGAGCTGATCGAGCGCGTGGAGCGCCGGGTGTGTGTGTGTGTGTGTGTGACACAGGGCAGTGTCTTGTGTGTGACACAGGGGTGTAACACAGGGGTGACACAGGGGTGACACGGGTGACACAGGGCTGTGACACCACTGTCCCCTCAGCTGATGGAGCTGATCGAGCGCGTGGAGCGCCGCGTGTGTGTGACACAGGGGTGACACAGGGCAGTGTCTGGGTGTGACACAGGGGTGACACAGGTGACACAGGGGTGACACCAATGTCCCCACAGCTGATGGAGCTGATCGAGCGCGTGGAGCGCCGCGTGTGTGTGTGTGACACAGGGGGTATGTGAGTGACACGGGTGACACAGGGGTGTGTGAGTGACACAGGGGTGACACAGGTGACACATGTGACACTCCTGTCCCTGTCCCTTCAGCTGATGGAGCTGATCGAGCGCGTGGAGCGCCGGGTCTGTGTGTGTGTGACACAGGGCAGTGTCTGTGTGAGTGACATGGGGTGTGTGTGTGACACAGGGGTGACACAGGGCAGTGTCTGGGTGTGACACAGGGGTGACACAGGTGACACAGGGGTGACACCAATGTCCCCGCAGCTGATGGAGCTGATCGAGCGCGTGGAGCGCCGAGTGTGTGACACAGGGCAGTGTCTGGGTGTGTGTGTGACACAGGGATGACACGGGTGACACAGGGGGTGTGCGTGACACAGGGCAGTG
>NW_026631027.1:0-1183 GCF_030028575.1 Malurus melanocephalus
AAATCCTTTTTTTTCCCCTTTTTTTTCATTTTTTCCCCCATTTTTCCCCTCCCCCCTAATTTTGGGTCAATTTTTCCAAATTTTGAGTCGTTTTTTCCCAATTTTGGGTCGTTTTCCCCTGATTTTCACTTTTTTTTGGTCTCCTTGCAGGCCACCACGTAGCGCTGGGCGACGTTGAGGGGAGGGGAGTAACCGTCRGCGTAGGAGGTGTCCTCAAACAGCACTGAATAATCATCCTGGGGCTGAAAAATATAAAAAATTTGGGAATTTTATAAAAATTTGGGAATTCCTATGAATTTGGGAAAAAATCGGGGATTTTTGGGACAATTTTGGGTGATTTTTGGGACAGTTTTTGGTGATTTTGGGACAATTTTTGGTGATTTTTTGGGGGTTTTTTTGAGCTTTTTTCAAATATTTATTTAAAGTTTTTGAGGATTTTTTTTTAAATTCAATTTTGGAAATTTTTCCGTGAAATTTTAGAGATTTTTTTTGAAATTTTTTCCAGGATTTTTAGGAATTTTTTGGGGGAATTTTTTTTGGATTTTTTCAGGGATTTTTGAGGATTCTTTTCAAGCAGTTTTTGGGAATTTTTGGGAATTTTTGGCGCATTTTTTTGGGAATTTTTGGGATTTTTTTTTTGGGGAACTTTTTGAGGGATTTTTCAGGAATTTTTAGGGGATTTTTTCAGGGATTTTTTTGAGATTTTTTTCAGGGATTTTTTGGGGAATTTTTTCATGAATTTCAGTGGAATTTTTTGGGTAATTTTTGGGATTTTTCAGGAATTTTGGGGGGGATTTTTTGGGGCATTTTTTCACGAATTTCACTGGGATTTTTTGGGGCATTTTTTCACGCATTTCACTGGGATTTTTGGGGAATTTTTTTCAGGGATTTTTTCATTTTTTCAGGGATTTTTTTGAGAACCTTTGAGGGAATTTTCTTGGTGATTTTTTCACCTTTTTCCACCATTTTTCCACCGATTTTCGTCGTTTTTTCACCGTTTTTTGCCGTTTTTTCGCCATTTTTTCTCCGATTTCGACGGGGATTTTTGGGTTAAATTTTTCCAATTTTAGGTGACTCACCCTCTGCGGAGGGGCGTGGATGAGGGCCCGATAGAAGCACGTTGTCTGCGGGTACAGCGCCAGCACCAGCTGCTCCTTGTGGAACAGAGCCTCGGGATCCGTCT
>NW_026631028.1:0-1300 GCF_030028575.1 Malurus melanocephalus
CATGTGTTTCCCATGTGTTTCCATGTGTTCCCATGTGTTTCCCATGTGTTTCCATGTGTTTCCCATGTGTTTCCATGTGTTTCCATGTGTTCCCATGTGTTCCATGTGTTCCCATGTGTTCCCATGTCTTTCCCATGTGTTTCCCGTGTACCCGCAGTGCTCCAGACCCGTCTGTTCCAGCAGCAGTTGGATGCTCAGCGGGAGCAGGGGATTTCCCGTGTGTTTCCATGTGTTCCCATGTGTTTTCCTGTGTTTCCCATGTGTTCCCATGTGTTTCCCATGTGTTTCCCGTGTCCCTGCAGTGCTCCAGACCCGGCTGTTCCAGCAGCAGTGTGATGCTCAGCGGGAGCAGGGGATTTTCCCTGTATTTCCCATGTGTTTCCATGTGTTTCCATGTTTCCCATGTGTTCCCATGTGTTCCCATGTGTTCCCATGTGTTTCCCATGTGTTCCCATGTGTTCCCATGTGTTTCCCATGTGTTTCCCATGTGTTTCCCATGTGTTTCCCATGTGTTTCCATGTGTGTTCCATGTGTTTCCCATGATATCCCCGTGTCCCCGCAGTGCTCCAGACCCGTCTGTTCCAGCAGCAGTGGGATTCACAGCGGGAGCAGGGGATTTCCCGTGTGTTCCCATGTGTTCCCATGTGTTTCCCTGTGTTTCCCATGTGTTTCCATGTGTTTCCCATGTGTTTCCATGTGTTTCCCATGTGTTTCCATGTGTTTCCATGTGTTCCCATGTGTTTTTCCTGTGTTCCCATGGTATTCCCGTGTCCCCGCAGCGCTCCAGACCCGTCTGTTCCAGCAGCAGTGTGATGCTCAGCGGGAGCAGGGGATTTCCCATGTGTTTCCCGTGTGTTTCCCATGTGTTTCCCATATGTTTCCATGTGTTCCCATGTGTTTCCATGTGTTCCCATGTGTTTCCATGTGTTTCCATGTGTTTCCCATGTGTTTCCCATGTGTCCCATGTGTTTCCCTGTGTTTCCCATGTGTTTCCATGTGTTCCCATGTGTTCCCATGTGTTCCCATGTGTTTCCCATGTGTTTCCCATGTGTTTCCCGTGTCCCCGCAGCGCTCCAGACCCGTCTGTTCCAGCAGCAGTGTGATGCTCAGCGGGAGCAGGGGATTTTCCGTGTGTTTCCCATGTGTTCCCATGTGTTCCCATGTGTGTTCCATGTTGTTCCATGTGTTTCCCGTGTACCCGCAGTGCTCCAGACCCGTCTGTTCCAGCAGCAGTGTGATGCTCAGCGGGAGCAGGGGCGGCTCCGCGAGGCCGTGGCCGATCTGGAGACGCGGCTGCGGC
>NW_026631029.1:0-1184 GCF_030028575.1 Malurus melanocephalus
GTCACTGATTATTTGACTCCAAAACGCTTGAAAATAATTATCTTAAGCACAAATATGGTCATTTTGTGCAGTTCCAAAGCACAGCCTGGAAGCACCGGTTGTACCAGCCTGGTTTTAAATTCCTCCAGAGCTCTGGAATTTACTGCAGGCTCCAAAATCTTTGTGTTCCTCCCCTTCTCCTCTGTTTTTTCTGGCTCTATTTTCTCAGACCGTGTGTTCCCATTGATGTCTAAAACAAAACTCACCTGAAACAGGTTATGTGAAATTCAAAATCAAATTTTATTTATTATATAAATATTTAATAATAATAATAATAAAATATATCTATTTTATTATAGTCAGTAATAGCTCTGCTTCTTTCTTTTCATCCTTAATCTCTGGAAAAGCCAGGTAACTGCAGGATTGTTGTCAGAAATAACTAAAAACTCTGAAGAAAACATTCCCTGTGTTCAGATTATCTGGAATTTTTATTCACCAGAGCATTGAAATGCTGGGAACAGTAATTGTGAGCCTGAAACAGAGGCCAGACAAAATCAAGAGAATGAAAACAAATTTAATGCAGGCCTGGCCCATTGAGGGCAGACAAAGCCTCCTCCTCCTMCACCCAAAATGGACCCCAAATCATGAAATTTTCACCTTTTATCAGTTCTGTCTTATCAACATTTTGGAGCTCAGTTCCCCAATGATATTTTCAGGTGATGATGTCGCCTACCCCAGGCTTGCTCCCCCAATTCTTTATTGTTTCCATATAGAAGCTAAAAAATCCTAAAGCATCACCATGAGGAGTCCCAAACTTGTGGGGAAACCTGAAAATCTGAAAGCTAAAAAATATAGAAACTTAAAAAAAAATAGAGAAGCTAAAAAATCCGAAAGCATCACTGTGGGGAGTCCCAAACTTGTGGGGAAGCCTGAAAATGTAGAAACTAAAAAATATAAAAACTAAAATAAAAATAAAAACAAAAAAATCTTAAGGCATCACCGTGAGGAATCCCAAGCTCGTGGGGAAGGCTGAAAATTTAGAAACTAAAAAATACAGAAACAAACAACAACAAAAACAGCAGCAACAAAAAAAAAAAAATTAAAAAAAAAAAAATTAAAAAATCCTAGGGCATCATTGTGAGGAGTCCCAAACTTGTTCATATTCTAGACCCTTTTCTGGACACGCTCCAGCCCCTCTGTCTTTT
>NW_026631030.1:0-1310 GCF_030028575.1 Malurus melanocephalus
AAAAAAAAAAAAAAAAAAGAAAGCCATTCAGAAACAAGTATCTGGGAAGTTATTAAACACAAAATAACAATTCAGCAAGATTTGTTTAAGTTAGACAGATTAAGGTTAGACAGATTAAGAAGTCTAAGAAAATAGTGAAAGAGAAGTTTAAAATTCACTAAYTACTTAACAGTATTTAGGATAGCCATAAGACAATTTTGTGGTCCCTGGAGCTACACGTTGATGCACAGCACCCCAAGTTCCTGCACACAGCAAGCTACCAAGCAAGCAGAAACAATTGTGACTGTGAAACAAACCCATTCCCCCTGAATTCTAAATTTTACTAAGAGCCATTATGGTTTGGTACCCAAAGAAAAGCTTTAAGCAGATAAAATTGTCAAAGAGCCATGAGACCTGAATTTATGACAATAAAGGATAAAGAAATTCTGACTTTCTGAGTACCCAACTAGCCTTTTTTTAAACTAGTCTTTTCGAAGATTGGGTAACTAAAATGCTAAAATGTGYAGGATTAACCATAAGTTGAGATTTCATTGCACAGAGCTCACTTTGCCTTTTCCAGGCAGGAGAAGCAACTGAGTACGGCCAAGCACTGGATATGCATCTATTTGGACAAATGCACCAAAGAAAGAAACATGGAACAGGTCATGGTGCCCTTTTAGATAACAAGAGAGAAGCTTAAGCCACCCTGATGCTGATACACCTACAGAGGCACCAGAAAAAAAAAAAAAAAAAAAAACAAAAAAAAAAAAAAAAAAAAAAAAAAAAAAAAAAAAAAAAAAAAAAAAAAAAAAAAAAAAAAACAAAAAAAAAAAAAAAAAAAAAAAAAAAAAAAAAAAAAAAAAAAAAAAAAAACAAAAAAAAAAAAAAAAAAAAAAAAAAAAAAAAAAACCTAAAAAAAAAAAAATTCCAGGGGGAAAAAAAAGCCCCCCGGCAACCCCTTCACCAAAAAAACCCCCAAAGGAAAAAAAAAAAAAAAAAAAAAAAAGGAAAAAAAAAAAAGAAAAAAAAAAAAAAAAAAAAAAAAAAAAAAAAAAAAAAAAAAAAAAAAAAAAAAAAAAAAAAAAAAAAAAAAAAAAACCTAAAACAAACCCAAAAAAAAAAAAACCAAACCAAGCAAAAAAAAAAAAAAAAAAAAAAAAAACCCCAGAGGAAAAACACCACAAACAACTTTATTCGGATTTAAATCCTTCCAGATGTCGAAAATTCGTATTTTCTATTGATGCCAATGCTACTCAAAGGGAATTCAATATTTGCAACCAAGCAGTTCAGGACAAACCACCAACAGCACCTCTGACAGTACATATTCAAAG
>NW_026631031.1:0-1266 GCF_030028575.1 Malurus melanocephalus
CTCAGATTGGGGCTGGGTGCAGCTGCAGCATCCCGAATTCCTGGGACATTCACCTGTCCCATCCCTTTCCTTTGTCTCAGAAATCTCTTTTTGCACCCCACAGGAGAGTTCACCCCCGAAATGCAGCTGCGAATCCGGCAGGAAATGGAGAAGGAGAAGAAGGTGGAGCTGTGGAAGGAGCGCTTTTTTGAGAGTTACTACGGGCAGAGGTGAGAGCCAGGGGCACCTTCTGGGGTCGWTCCCTCCACGTTTCACCAGCCCTGGAAGCTGAGGAAGGGCTCTGTTGATGGAAATTGGGCAATGGGRTGGGATCCAGGTGAGGTATGAGGTGTTTGCAGCTCCACAGTCTCAACCGTGCAGGAATTCTCACCTCTGAGAATTCCATTTCTCTCTTGGAGCTGCCCCCATRGTTCTCCTGGAGCTCCTCAGGGGTCTGGACCTCCTTTCCCACATCCCCAATCCCACCCAGCCTGGTTTAAACCCCMAAAATCTGCAGAGCTTTTATTCTGTGGCTCCTCTTACTTCAGGATTTTGGTTCCACAGAGAGGATTTTTTGCGTTTCTGCTCCTCTGGAAAGGAGCAGCCATGGAAAGAGGCGATCAGGAATTCCTTATCCTGCATTMTGCTGGATTTTTATTTTTCCTCTCCCTGCAGCCATTTGGCCCCCCATTCATCCAGGGTTTAACCTGCTTTAATTCATCCATTTTTTAACGCTCCATTTAATGTTTTTTTTCTGCCGCCACACCCTTGGAGCTTTAGGGGGACAGGGGACAGCAGGACCTCAGTCCCCTCCAACTCCTGAGAACCCATCTGGTGTGAACCAATCCACCCAACCTTCACGGGCTCAYGTTTAGGCAAGAAAAAAAAAACAATTTGACAAATGATTGATGAAGTTAATCCCAACCCAGACATCACCTTGGGAGTTAAGATTCCATGTTCCTCTGGAAGRAAGGGTGGGACCCTCTCAGTGTCCCTTTTTGCCAATGAGGCTGTGGGGGCTCATCCAGGGAATATTCCAAATTCCAAATTGGATTTGCAGCCTGGAAAGTGAGTATCATCTGGAGCAGGCCTGGAGCTGCCCGGTGTTCCATGGATTGCATTTATTTTTTTTGATTAAAACCATGCATTGATTTCTATTCCCGTGGAAGGATTATAATAGGGAAGATTCTCAAAGCACGGCATAGAATGGGATGTGTGAGACATTTGTTCAGGGGGTTATTTAGAGAATGCTGCCTCCATTTCCCTGAGGATGGGGCACTGTTTTAC
>NW_026631032.1:0-1258 GCF_030028575.1 Malurus melanocephalus
AAAAAAAAGGGGGAAAAAAAAGGGAAAAAAGAAAAAATGGGGAAAAAAAAGGAAAGAAAAAGGGGAAAAAAGGGAAATAACCCCAAAAAACAACCCTGAAGAACCCAATCCACCGGCAGGGAGCACCGAGCTCTGGGAATTCTCCMGGATTTTCTGGGAATTCTCTGGGAATTCTCTGAGATTTTTCTGGGATTTCTCCAGGGATTTTCTGGGATTTCTCTGGCGGAATTTCTCTGGGATTTCTCCGGGATTTTCCATGAATTCTCCACGGTTTCTCTGGTGGGATTTTCCAGGATTTCTCCATGAATTCTCCATGGTTTCTCCAGGGTTTTTCCACGAATTCTCCATGAACTCTCCATGAACAGTTTCCCCATGCTTTCTCTGGAATTCTCCGCGGTTTCTCTGGGATTTCTCCGCCAATTCCCCACAGTTTCTCCGGGGTTTCTCCAGGATTTCTCCATGAATTCTCCATGAACTCTCCACAGTTTCTCTGGGATTTCTCTGGAATTCTCCGGGATTTCTCTCCGCAGTTTCTCCTGGGTTTCTCCATGAACTCTCTGGGATTTTTCCATGAACTCTCCGCAGTTTCTCCGGGGTTTCTCCAGGATTTTCCATGAATTCTCCATGAACTCTCTGGGATTTTTCGATGAATTCTCCATGAACTCTGCAGTTTCTCTGGGATTTCTCCAAGAACTCTCCGGGATTTCTCCACAGCGTCTCCGGGGTTTCTCTGGGATTTTTCCAGGATCTTTCCACCAACTCTCCACAGTTTCTCTGGGATTTCTCCATGAAGTCTCCAGGATTTTTCCATGAACTCTCCACAGTTTCTCTGGGTTTTTTCCATGAATTCTCCATGAACTCTCCGGGATTTTTCCATTAACTCTCCACAGTTTCTCCGGGGTTTCTCCAGGATCTCTCCGGGGTTTCTCCACAGTTTCTCCACAGTTTCTCCGGGATTTTTCCAGGATCTCTCCATGAACTCTCCAGGATTTTTCCATGAATTCTCCATGAACTCTGCAGGATTTTTCCAGGCTCTGTCCATGAGCTCTCCGGGATTTTTCCATGAACCCTCCGGGATTTTTCCAGGCTGTGTCCCCCAGCTCTCTGGGATTTCTCCATGAACTCTCCAGGATTTTTCCATGAACTCTCCAGGATTTTTCCATGAACTCTCCCCATTCTCTGGGATTTTTCCAGGATCTCTCCATGAACTCTCTGGGATTTCTCCATGAACTCTCCAGGATTTTTCCAGGCTCTCTCC
>NW_026631033.1:0-1216 GCF_030028575.1 Malurus melanocephalus
CTGCTTTGGAGTAATGCAACATCAAGCAGGAGCTCAGAAAAATAGTTTTTGATGAGCAGAAAAAGCTAATTGTGCATTTGATTTAGGTAATACCTAACTTCTCCCACAGAAAAATGCTCTGATAGGTTCTTATTATTATTGAAGGAGTTATTTACAGACTTTTTATCACTGTCCATTTATTCTACTTATGTCTTCTTTTTTCTTTCCTCAGAAAAAGAAWTTAATTAYTTATGTACTGAAATTACYTTAGACATCTTTTCCAACCTAAATGATTCTATGAGTCCATTAAATTTCTATTCCACATGATATTTCAGGACCATGGATAGATGTCACACACTGGGATTCTGTAGATCACTCTACAATACCCTGCTGCCAGTGAAGGATTCCTGTCTTTTTGCAAGCATTACAGTTCAATCACAAACTAAGTGAACTGCCCAAGAGAAGACCAACAGCCAGGACTTAGCCATGTGCCTGACTGCAAATAATGTCATTGGGTTTTTTACATTTTGATGGAAATTCTCTCTCCTAATCTTTTACCAAAACAAGAATTTCATCTCCGACAAGTCCATGAAACAAATTTTCTAGAATTTCAAAATCAAAATGACAGTGAGAATGTTTTGCCTTTGTCTGGCATCTTGRTGCTTCATATATTCATTTGAGAAGGAGCTAATTTCATCTAATTAATATTTCAATCTAGGGTGTAGAACAGAGTCATCAAAGTATTCTGAGAGTACCCTGCAAATCTTCCAGTTCAAACAACCTCTTCAGGATAAGAAAATGTAGTTTTAAAATCTTATCAGACTAGGCATATTGTTTCATGTACATTTAGTTGGCATTGTAATAAAAAATAGAAATAGTACTCATACCTGTACTATATAGGCACAAAGAGACAACCAAAACATTTCTTTGCCTTCTTTCACCTTTTGCTCTTCACACGCACACAAAAAAAAAAACCAACTATCAGATCTGCTTTTGTGGAAATCTTGGGATTTTTTTTTTTTTATTTTGTGTTTGGTGAAATTTGGTAGTAGTAGTAGTAGCAGCAGTAATAGTAGTAGTAGCAGTAGTAGTAGTAGAGTTTGTGACAAAGTAATTCAATTTCAAGTCATAAAGCCTTTCCCTTAAAAAATGGAAATGTTACTTCAATACATACATTAGTAGCCTAGCTATGAATATGCTTATGTACAGGGCACACACACATATATATATTTGAATA
>NW_026631034.1:0-1292 GCF_030028575.1 Malurus melanocephalus
TTTACAGAATTTGAGAGGGATAAATGACCTGAAATCAGGATTTTTTTACAGAATTTGGATGGGATAAAGGAGCTGAAATCAGGCATTTTTTACAGAATTTGGATGGGATAAATGACCTGAAATCAGGAATTTTTTACAGAATTTGGATGGGATAAATGAGCTGAAATCAGGAATTTTTTACAGAATTTGGATGGGATAAATGACCTGAAATCAGGAATTTTTTTCACAATTTGAGTGGGATAAAGGAACTGAAATCAGGAATTTTTTGGAATTTGGATGGGATAAAGGAACTGAAATCAGGAATTTTTTGGAATTTGGATGGGATAAAGGAGCTGAAATCAGGAATTCCAATGGGAAATATGGGTGGGATAAAGGAGCTGAAATCAGGAATTTTTTCACAATTTGAGTGGGATAAATGACCTGAAATCAGGATATTTTTTTTCACAATTTGGATGGGATAAATGAGCTAAAAATCAGGAATTTTACAGAATTTGGATGGGATAAAGGAGCTGAAATCAGGAATTTTGTACTCAATTTGAGAGGGATAAATGACCTGAAATCAGGAATTCCTGTACGAAACAAGGATGGGATAAAGGAGCTGAAAATCAGGAATTTTTTTCACAATTTGGATGGGATAAAGGAGCTGAAATCAGGAATTTTTTACACAATTTTATGGGATAAATGACCTGAAATCAGGAAATTTTTTTTCACAATTTGGATGGGAATAAAGGAGCTAAAAATCAGGAATTTTTTTCACAATTTGGATGGGATAAAGGAGCTGGAATCAGGAATTTTTTTCACAATTTGAGTGGGATAAAGGAACTGAAATCAGGAATTTTTTGGAATTTGGATGGGATAAAGGAGCTGAAATCAGGAATTTTTTTCACAATTTGGATGGGATAAAGGAGCTGAAATCAGGAATTCCTGTAAAAAACAAAGATGATATAAAGGAGCTGAAATCAGGAATTTTTACACAATTTGTATGGGATAAAGGAGCTAAAACTGGGAATTCCAATGGAAAATATGGGTGGGATAAAGGAGCTGAAATCAGGAATTTTTTACAGAATTTGGATGGGATAAATGAGCTGAAATCAAGAATTTTTTCACAATTTGAGTGGGATAAAGGAGCTGAAATCACGAATTTTTACAGAATTTGGATGGGATAAAGGAGCTGAAATCAGGAATTTTTTACACAATTTTATGGGATAAATGACCTGAAATCAGGAATTTTTTTTACACAATTTGGATGGGATAAGGAGCTGAAATCAGGCATTTTTTTTCACAATTCGGAT
>NW_026631035.1:0-1182 GCF_030028575.1 Malurus melanocephalus
GTGCTGTGAGATGATGGCAGGTGACAAGAGGGGACAGAGATATGCCAGGGGGGAGGGGGATGTGCCAAGAGGGACAGGTGTGTGTCAGAGGGACAGGCATGTGTCAGAGGGAGAGGGATGTTCCAGGAGGGGGCACAGGGATGTGCAGGGGGGACAGGGACGTGCTGAGGAACAGGTGCTGCCAAACTGAGCATGAGCCTGAAAGGTCGCAGAGCTACTCAGTCACAACCTGGGGGTWATGGGCTCTATTTCCTGTAGGAATGTGGGGCTGTGTCCCAAATCATCTGTCCCGGCAGCAGCAAGGAGGTGGGGCACAGCCCTATTCACAGGCACTGGGGTGGGGGCTAGCTGGACACGGGGTGGGGTGGGCTGTGGGACAGGGACACGGGGTGGACTGTGTGGTGGCACAGGGGACACGGGCTGTGCTGTRGCACAGGAGAGCTGCTGCCAGGATRGCACCGCCCTGGYGGGTGTGACAGCCTCGGCTCTCAATTCAACCACTGTCCGTGCTAAATCAGGGCTGGTTTAACCCAGTGCTGCTGCTTCCCTATGAGGAGCGGGATGGGCAGGAGTCCTCCAGGGAAACTGAGCCTCTGGTTKCCTTCTTCRGSGGGCACAGCCAGGGCTGACACACCRRGCTGCTGTCACCGACAGAAAGGGAGGTCCAGCGGCCACTGCTCCTGCCCTCAGCAGAGCCAGGGGTGGCAGTAGCCGGGGGTGACAGGAACACTGGTTTCACTTCACTGCTACCTGGCACTAGCGCCAGATGGGGTAGGAGAGCGTTCAGGGCTCTGGGTCCTGGGATCCTCCCCCTCCTGCGGTGACACCCTTGGGGTGACCCACGGGGACGGAATGGCTTTGCTGAGGTGGGGCTGTGCCAGGCAGAGGGTCCTGATCTCCAAACCCTGCCCCTACTCCTTCTCCAAACCCTGCCCCTTCTGCACCCCCAAACCCTGCCCCATGGGGACCTGGCAGTGGCCTGGCTCCAGGGCCCCCTGGGTGGCTGTCACAGGATCCATGCCCTGCCCATTGCCCTGCACAGCACAGAGGTTTTGCTGGCCTGGCCCACATTCCAGTGCTTGGATCCTGGATCCCAGTGAGTGTTGCTGCAGAGCCTGTGGAACCTGCTGGAGCGTTCATGGCTGCAGAACACCAAAAACTTCAAAGAGAGAGAGGATGGAA
>NW_026631036.1:0-1200 GCF_030028575.1 Malurus melanocephalus
AATGGGATGGGAATGATGGGAGAGAGCTGGAGGATCAGCCCCGCGGAGATCAGCGTGAGTGAGCCGGGGGAAATTCCCGATGGGAATGGGATGGGAATGGGATGGGAATGGGAATGGGATGGGAATGGGGTGGGAATGATGGGAGGGATGGGAGAGAGCCGGAGGATCAGCCCCGCAGAGATCAGCGTGAGTGAGCCGGGGCAATTCCCGATGGGAATGGGGTGGGAATGATGGGAGAGAGCCAGAGGATCAGCCCTGCGGAGATCAGCGTGAGTGAGCCGGGGCAATTCCTGATGGGAATGGGGTGGGAATGGGATGGGAGAGAGACAGAGGATCAGCCCCGCGGAGATCAGCGTGAGTGAGCCGGGGGGGAATTCCCAACAGGAATGGGATGGGAATGGGGTGAGGGTGGGATGGGAATGGAATAGGAATGATGGGAGAGAGACGGAGGATCATCCCTGTGGAGATCAGGGTGAACCAGGGGGAAATTCCCGATGGGAATGGCATGGGAATGGATGGGAATGGGATGGGAATGATGGGAGGGAGCTGAAGGATCAGCCCCGCAGAGATCAGCGTGAGCTAGGGGGAGAATTCCCAATGGGAATGGGGTGGGGATGGGATGGGAATGGGAATGGAGTGGGAATGGGATGGGAATGGCAGAGAGGGATGGGAATGGGATGGGAATGGGAATGGGATGAGAATGATGGGAGAGAGATGGAGGATCAACCCTGCGGAGATCAGCGTGAGTGAGCAGGGGGTAATTCCCAATGGGAATGGGGTGGGAATGGGATGGGAATGGGATAAAAATGGGATGGGAGAGAGCCGAGGATCAGCCCCGTGGAGATCAGCGTGAGTGAGCCGGGGGGGAGAATTCCCGATGGGAATGGGATGGGAATGGTGGAGAGGGATGGGAATGGATGGGAATGGATGGGAATGGAATGGGAATGATGGGAGAGAGCCGGAGGATCAGCCCCGCAGAGATCAGCGTGAGCCGGGGGGAATTCCCGATGGGAATGGGATGGGAATGGGATGGGAATGGTGGAGAGGGATGGGAATGGGTGGCAATGGATAGGGAATGATGGGAGAGAGCCAGAGGATCAGCCCCGCGGAGATCAGCGTGAGCCGGGGGGAATTCCCGATGGGAATGGGATGGGAATGGGAATGGGAATGGGATGGGAATGGGATGGGAATGGGAATGGG
>NW_026631037.1:0-1303 GCF_030028575.1 Malurus melanocephalus
ATTTCTGCCTCAAAATTCTTCTTGCTCTCCTCTAAATCTGTGCCACAATCATGGGCCATTCCTGCTCCAGAATTCCTCCTGTTCTCTGACTTTGTGCCACAATCATGGGCCATTCCTGCCCCTGAATTCTTCCTCTAACTCTCTGCCACAATTATGGGCCATTCCTGCTCATAATTCCTCCTGTTCTCCTCTGATTCTCTGCCACAATCATGGGCCATTCCTGCTCCAGAATTCCTCCTGTTCTTCTCTGATTCTGTGCCACAATCATGGGCCATTCCTGCTCCAGAATTTCTCCTGTTCTTCTCTACTCTGTGCCACAATCATGGGCCTTTCCTGCTCCAGAATTCCTCCTGTTCTCCTCTGACTCTCTGCCACAATCATGATCTATTCCTACCCCTGAATTCCTTCTGTTCTCTAACTCTGTGCCACAATATTGGGTCATTTCTGCCCCTGAATTCTTCCTGTTCTCTAACTCTGCCACAATCATGGGCCACTCCTGCCTCAAAATTCCTCCTGTTCTACTCTACTCTGTGCCGCAATCATGGGCCATTTCTGTCCCGGAATTCCTCCTTTTTTCTCTGACTCTGTGCCACAATCATGGGCCATTCCTGCCCCTGAATTCTTCCTGTTCTCCTCTAACTCTCTGCCACAATTATGGGCCATTCCTGCTCATAATTCCTCCTTTCTCCTCTAACTCTCTGCCACAATCATGGGCCATTCCTGCTCCAGAATTCCTCCTGTTCTCCTCTACTCTGTGCCACAATCATGGGCCATTCCTACTCCTGAATTCCTCCTGTTCTCCTCTAATTCTCTGCCACAATTATGGGCCATTCCTGCCTCAAAATTCCTCCTGTTCTCCTCTACCTCTGCCACAATCATGGGACATTCCTGCCTCTAAATTCCTCCTGTTCTCCTCTAACTCTCCTCCACAATCATGGGCCATTCCTGCTCAGAATTCCTCTTGTTCTCCTCTACTCTGTGCCACAATCATGGGCTATTCCTGCTCCAGAATTCCTCCTGTTCTCTGACTTTGTGCCACAATCATGGGCCATTCCTTCTCCAGAATTCCTCCTGTTCTCTACTCTGTGCCACAATCATGGGCCATTCCTGCTCAGAATTCCTCCTTTCTCCTCTGACTCTGCCACAATCATGGGCCATTCCTGCTCCAGAATTCCTCCTGTTCTCTGACTTTGTGCCACAATCATGGTCCATTCCTGCCCCGGAATTTCTCCTCTTTCCCTCCCACCAAGGGAGCTGTTTGTGGATGCTGGGACTATGGATGCTGGGACTATTCCAGGCACAT
>NW_026631038.1:0-1303 GCF_030028575.1 Malurus melanocephalus
ATTTCCTATTTGGGGGACTCAGCCGCCCCCGCGGTGTTCCCCGGGAGTTTTCCCAGGAAAGGCGTGATCCATCCCCGCTGGATTTCGGGGGAAATCACCCTCCGATCACCCTCGAGCGAGATGAGGCGGCCCCAAAAGCAAAACTGCGATTTTTGCAGTAAAAAAAAATAAAATTACTTAACAGCGAGATTATTGTTGGAAGCACCAACACCAAAACTCCCGCGGTGTTCTCTGCGAGTTTTCCCAGGAAAGGCGTGATCCATCCCCGCTAGATTTCGGGGCGATCGCCACCATCACCCTCCAATCATCCTCGAGTCAGATGAGGCAGCCCCAAAAGAACAACTGCGATTTTTGCAGTAAAAAAAATAAAATTAATAAACAACGAGATGATTGCTGGAAGTGCCAACACCAAAACTTTCGGGGTGATTGCTACCATCACCCTCCAATCATCCTCGAGCAAGATGAGGCGGCCCCAAAAGCAAAACTGCGATTTTTGCAGTAAAAAAATGAATAAAATTAATAAACAGCGAGATGATTGCTGGAAGTGCCAACACCAAAACTCCCGCGGTGTTCCCTGGGAGTTTTCCCAGGAAAGGCGTGATCCATCCCCGCTGGATTTCGGGACGATCGCCACCATCACCCTCCAATCATCCTCGAGTGAGATGAGGCGGCCCTCAAAAAAGCAAAACTGCGATTTTTGCGGTAAAAAAAAAAAAATAAAATGAATAAACAAGCAAGATGATTGCTGGAAGTGCCAACACCAAAACTCCCGCGGTGTTCTCTGCGAGTTTTCCCAGGAAAGGCGTGATCCATCCCGCTGGATTTCGGGGTGATCGCCACCATCACCCTCCAATCATCCTCGAGCGAGGTGAGGTGGCCCCAAAAGCAAAACCGCGATTTTTGCAGAAAAAAAAAATAAAATTAATAAACAGCGAGATTATTGTTGCAAGTGCCAACACCAAAATTCCCGCGGTGTTTCCCGGGAGTTTTCCCAGGAAAGGCGTGATCCATCCCTGCTGGATTTCGGGGCGATCGCCACCATCACCCTCCAATCACCCTCGAGCGAGATGAGGCGGCCCTCAAGAGCAAAACTGCGATTTTTTTGCAGTAAAAAAAAAATAAAAATTAATAAACAGCGAGATAATTGCTGGAAACACCAAAACTCCCGCAGTGTTCCCCAGGAGTTTTCCCAGGAAAGGCGTGATCCATCCCCGCTGGATTTTGGGGGAAATCACCCTCCAATCACCCTCGAGCGAGATGAGGCGGCCCCAAAAGCAAAACCGCGATTTTTGCGGTAAAAAAA
>NW_026631039.1:0-1243 GCF_030028575.1 Malurus melanocephalus
TAAACCAGTATGGACCAGTATAGACCAGTATAAACCAGTATAGACCAGTATAAACCAGTATGGACCAGTTTGGACCAGTAAAAACCAGTTTAAAGCCCAAAAACCAGTATAAACCAGTTTGGACCAGTATAAACCAGTATAGAGCCTAAAAACCAGTATAGACCAGTAAAAATCAGTTTGATCCGGTTCAGAATTCAGACCAGTTTGGACCAGTATAAACCAGTTTAAACCAGTTCAAACCAGTATAAGCCAGTATGGACCAGTAAAAACCAGTATAGACCGGTACAGACCAGTTTGGACCAGTAAAAACCAGTATAAACCAGTTTGGACCAGTTTAAACCAGTGTAAACCAGTATAAAGCCTAAAAACCAGTATAGACCAGTACGGAACCATGGAAACCAGTATAGGCCAGTTCATATTCAGACCAGTTTGGACCAGTTCGGACCAGTTTAAACCAGTATAGACCAGTATAGACCAGTATAGACCAGTATAAACCAGTATGGACCAGTTTGAACCAGTATAAACCGGTTTAAAGCTTAAAAACCAGTATAAACCAGTATAAACCAGTATGGATTGGTATAGACCAGTATGGGCCAGTATAAACCAGTTTGATCTGGTTCAGAATTCAGACCAGTTCGGACCAGTTTGGACCAGTATAGACCAGTATAAACCAGTAAAAACCGGTTTAGAGCCTAAAAACCAGTATAAACCAGTATAGACCAGTATGGATTGGTATAGACCAGTATGAGCCGGTAAAAATCAGTTTGAGATTCAGACCAGTATAAACCAGTTTAAACCAGTTTGGACCAGTATAAACCAGTAAAGACCAGTAAAAACCAGTATAAAGCCTAAAAACCGGTTTAAACCAGTATAAACCAGTATAAAGCAGTATGGGCCAGTATAAACCAAATTGATCCGGTTCAGAATTCAGACCAGTTTGGACCAGTATAAACCAGTTTAAACCAGTATAAACCAGTATAAACCGGTTTAAAGCTTAAAAACCAGTATAGACCAGTATAAACCAGTATAGACCAGTATAGACCAGTACGGACCAGTATGGACCAGTATAAACCAGTATGGACTGGTTTAAAACCAGTTTGGACCAGTTTAAACCAGTACGAATCAATATGTGAGTGACCCCTGAGTGACCCTGAGTGACCCTGAGTGACCCTGAGTGACCCCTGAGTGACCCTGAGTGACCCCTGAGTGACCCCTGAGTGACCCTGAGTGACCCCTGAGTGAC
>NW_026631040.1:0-1207 GCF_030028575.1 Malurus melanocephalus
AAACCCCACAGACATTCCCAGGGACTGCTGACGGGTGACAGGAACCGGGACAAACCTCGGGAAGGACATTCCCGAATTCCCAATCGCTCCCAGCACGCGCTGGGCATCGCCGTCACCCAAATACTGAGCTATACATTAAATCAGCAGGGGAAAAAAAAAAAAAAAAAAAAAAAAAAAAAAAAAAAAAACAAAAAAAAAAAAAAAAAAAAAGGGAAGGAGAGGCGGCCGCGGCCGGGGGAAGCGTGGCAGTTTGTTATGCTAACCGAGGGGGGCTCCGCTCGGGGGACATGTCGGAGAGGTCTGAAGAGCAAGGAGTTCACAGGCCCTCTCCCTTTGTCATGCTAAAAGTGCAACACAGAAAATATATACAGGCAGCTGCTCAATGGAGCGTGAAATACGAGTGATTTCTGCGCCGGCCCCGGGTAATGCGATGCAGCCCCGGGACAATGCCCGGCCGCCGCCTTTGTGCGCCACGGGAAACTTTATTTTGGGGAGGGGGGCGAGAAACGGCCGCGGGGCTGCTCCGGGGTGCGGAGCCTGCAGTCCCCTCCCCGGGACGAGCGGGGCTCGGTCATCACCATTYCTGCGGGGTCACCCCGAGGAAACGCCACCGAGCCACCCCCGCGGCGTTCGGGGACATTTGGGGACCCCGCGGATCCGCGTCCCCTCTGCCGATGCAAATCGGGGCGGGAGCGGTGTCAGAGCGGCCTCAAAGGGGCTTTTGTGTCCCCGGGGCCGCTCCGAGCATCCCCGGGCGCCCCGCGGGTTTTGTGTCCCGAGCGGGGCTGAGCCGGGCCCGGCGCTCCGCCATCGTTCCGCGGCACCGAGGAACCGCTCCGGGCGGCCCCGGGGCACGGACAGGGGTGCTGGGGGATTTGGAGGGATTTTGGGGAGATTTGGCGGGTCCAGGGCGTGGGGACAGCAAAGGGGATGGAGCAGGCTGCTCTGGCAGCCAGGACTGGCTCATTTGGGGGGAATTTGGGGGATTTTTGGCCTCACGTGCCGTCGGTGTGGGGAGCGCACCGGGGCTGCCCCGTGGGGCGTGGGGCGGTGTTTTGGGGTGTCACCCCCCAAAGCCGGGCACCCCAAACCCCGGGGACGCYGCGGGCGCGGGCGGAAGCGACATCTAGCGGGAAACGGATCTGTCACCGGGGAGATGGAAACCCATGGCAACCCCGGGACGGCGGGGACCGGGCACCGCGGGGAC
>NW_026631041.1:0-1276 GCF_030028575.1 Malurus melanocephalus
AAAAAAAAAAAAAAAAAAAAAAAAAAAAAAAAAAAAAAAAAAAAAAAGGAGCAAATATTTGGGTATCTTCTATTCTACTGGTAGAAACAAGCAGCTAAATTCTCATAAATGTGATATCTTTCTTTTCCTTATTCAGTCTTTTTTAGTTCAGTGAGATGAGTGTTGTATAAAAATGTTGAGAAAAGTTTCATGCACAAAGATTTACTTGTAGTGTCCATAGCATATAACATCCACAACTCTGGTAGTAAAAGTTATTTCTGAGGAAAAGTTTGAAAAAACAGAGAAGAAAGGGAAGAAAAAGGAGAGGAAAAAAGAAAAGAGAAAGAAAAACACAGTAGGGGCTGGATAAGAAGAGATGCAACAGGAATTTTCCAAGATGAGCATCCTCTCCAGGGCATCTTCTGCAACTGATTTTTCCAGGGTAATTTCACTGGGCCAACCTCAGTCTCCCTCTTGGTCACTCTTGCCCATTACACAATGTTCCACAGAGCATGCTTTGGTTGGGTCCAGGTGCTGCACACCCTAAACAGTTGCCAACATTGTATGTTATTAGTTATTTAAATAAYTAAAGTTATCTGCTAAGCCCAGTTTGTTTCCTTTTCTGCTGCCTGCAGAGTTTAAAGGGAAAGTGGACACCAGGCCAGAGCTTTGGGGCTGTGAATGGGAGGCCCTCAGCATTTGAGTGGTCAATTTGTGCTGCAATAAGGTTAGAAAAATAGAGTTGGATCTGTGATGAAGAAAGGAAATATGGTGCTGAATTATAAGGAACACGGGGAATAGAAATATGGAACAGGAATAGAATGAGCTCAAGTGATGAGCAACAGAGGTCTTCAATGAAGAATACAATGCTGTAAGGAACACAGAAGAATGCAGTCGCCTTCATACCAGCACAGATGGCACAGTGAACTGTAATTTTGGCTCTATTCTGAATTTGTGGGTCAGGAAATAAGACTTGTTWTTCAGCAGATTAACAGAAAGTCATGAAAAAAAATGAGAGGTTTGCTGAAATGAGAGGTTAGAAGGGGTGAAGAAAGTCAGACAGARAATGTTTGATAAATCCTGATAAATAAAGAAAAGATGAGATCCCTATCAGAACTTATTTTCAGGTCTCATGAAGAAAAGWAATGCTCTATTGCCTGGAGGAAGAGCAAGCCATAAAAATGGATAAAATGCACATGTGTAGTAAAGCTGTAAGGGGATAAAACAASGTAGGCTCAGTTCTTCGAGTTCTGCATTTAAATTCTGGGAACTATTGTGCATCCTGAAATAGAAACCA
>NW_026631042.1:0-1195 GCF_030028575.1 Malurus melanocephalus
ATTTTTTCCCCGCTTTTTCCCGTATTTTTCCCAATATTTTTTTCCCGATTTCCCCATATTTTTTCCCGTTTTTCCCATAATTTTCCCCATTTTTCTGGCAGTTCTGGAGGTGTCTGTTCTCAACACTGAGGGTCCCCTCCAGCAGCTCCTGTTCCCCTATTTTTTCCCCATATTTTGTCTTTTTTTTCCCCGTTTTTGCCCCATTTTTTCCCATATTTTTTTCCCACATTTCCCATATATTTTTTCCCCATATTTTTCCCGTTTTTCCCATAATTTTCCCCATTTTTCTGGCAGTTCTGGAGGTGTCAGTTCTCAACACCGAGGGTCCCCTCCAGCAGCTCCTCTTTCCATTTATTCTCATTTTTCCCCATTATTTTCCCCCATTTTTTCCCATTTTTTTCCCCATTTTCCCCATTTTTTCCCCCATAATTCCCAATTTTTTTTCCCATTTTTCCCATATTTTTCCCGTTTTTCCCATAATTTTCCCCATTTTTTCTGGCAGTTCTGGAGGTGTCAGTTCTCAACACCGAGGGTCCCCTCCAGGAGCTCCTGTTCCCATTTATTCCCACTTTTCCCCCTTATTTTCCCCCATTTTTTCCCCCATTTTTCCCCCATAATTCCCAAATTTTTTTCCCACTTTCCCTATTATTTTTTCCCATTTTTCCCATAATTTTCCCCATTTTTGGCAGTTCTGGAGGTGTCTGTTCTCAACACCGAGGGTCCCCTCCAGGAGCTCGTGTTCCCGCAGGAGTTGGGGGGTGACGGCTCCATCCAACTCTCGGCCAGCACCCTCAAACAGAACAGCAGGAACGGTGAGGATTTTGGGGAAATTTTGGGATTTTATGGGATTTTGGGAATTTTTACAGGATTTTTATAGGATTTTGGGTGATTTTGGGGGAATTTTCAGGGATTTTCAGGGGCATTTTGGGGGGATTTTTGGGGATTTTGGAGGATCTTCCAGAGGATTTTGAGGGATTTTGAGAGGATTTTGAGACATTTTTGGGGGATTTTTGATGGATTTTTTTTAATTTTGGGATTTTGGGGAATTTTTTAGGATTTTGGAGGATTTAGGAGGATTTTGGCAGGATTTTGGAGGATTTTTGGGGGAATTTTTGGGGTGTTTTTGGGGTGACGGCTCCATCCAGCTCTCGGCCAGCACCCTCAAACAGAACAGCAGCAACGGTGAGGATTTTGG
>NW_026631043.1:0-1229 GCF_030028575.1 Malurus melanocephalus
AAAATAGGGGATTTTGGTTAAAAATGGGAAATTGGGGTGTGTCACCCCGGGCCGGCGCTGCGCATGGGTGAGATTTGGGTAAAAATCGGGGAAATTGGGAAAAAATGGGGTCACAGAGCCCCCCCGGGCCGGCGCTGCGCATGGGTGAGATTTGGGGTGAAAATCGGGGATTTTGGTTAAAAATGGGGAAATTGGGGTCACCCCGGGCCGGCGCTGCGCATGGGTGAGATTTGGGGTGAAAACAGGGGATTTTGGTTAAAAATGGGAAATTGGGGTGTGTCACCCCGGGCCGGCGCTGCGCATGGGTGAGATTTGGGGGAAAAACGGGGGAAATTGGGAAAATTGGGGTGTTTGGGTGTCCCGGAGCCCCCCCGGGCCGGCGCTGCGCATGGGTGAGATTTGGGGTGAAAACCGGGGATTTTGGGAAAAAATGGGGTCACAGAGCCCCCCCGGGCCGGCGCTGCGCATGGGTGAGATTTGGGGTGAAAACGGGGAAAATTGGGAAAAAATGGGAAATTGGGGTGTGTCACCCCGGGCCGGCGCTGCGCATGGGTGAGATTTGGGTAAAAAACAGGGAAAATTGGGAAAAAATGGGAAATTGGGGTGTGTCACCCCGGGCCGGCGCTGCGCATGGGTGAGATTTGGGCTAAAAACCGGGGATTTTGGTTAAAAATGGGAAATTGGGGTCACAGAGCCCCCCCGGGCCGGCGCTGCGCATGGGTGAGATTTGGGGTGAAAATACGGGATTTTGGGAAAAAATGGGAAATTGGGGTGTGTCACCCCGGGCCGGCGCTGCGCATGGGTGAGATTTGGGTAAAAACCGGGGATTTTGGTTAAAAATGGGAAATTGGGGTGTCTCACCCCGGGCCGGCGCTGCGCATGGGTGAGATTTGGGCTAAAAATAGGGGAAATTGGGAAAAAATGGGCAATTGGGGTGTGTCACCCCGGGCCGGCGCTGCGCATGGGTGAGATTTGGGCTAAAAACAGGGGATTTTGGTTAAAAATGGGGAAATTGGGGTGTTTGGGGTCACCCCGGGCCGGCGCTGCGCATGGGTGAGATTTGGGGTGAAAATAGGGGAAATTGGTTAAAAATGGGAAATTGGGGTGTGTCACCCCGGGCCGGCGCTGCGCATGGGTGAGATTTGGGGTAAAAATCGGGAAAATTGGTTAAAAATGGGAAATTGGGGTGTGTCACCCCGGGCCGGCGCTGCGCATGGGTGAGATTTGGG
>NW_026631044.1:0-1246 GCF_030028575.1 Malurus melanocephalus
GGGTCAACAGATGAGCCCCACGTTCCTGTGCAGGGGCATAGATCGTCCTATCCTGATACAAATGTCAAATATATCACCAGGCTGTTAGTTCCTTGGTCAGAGTGCTCAGGGAAATAAATAAAGCAGTGACCTAAGCTGTTGTTTATGAGTCAGGTTTTCATCACGTAGTGGATATTATTGTACACCAGAAATAACAGCACAAGCAGAAAGATCCCAAAATTTTGCAGTGTGGCTGCGTTTACCACATGGTGTGTTAAAATATAATGGAAATATATTATGTTACGAGATATAAAGTAATGTCAAATAGAGGAAAATGCAAGCAGGCTCCTGACTGAATAAATCAGGGAGAATACGCAAGGCAATAAATTCCAGTCAGTTTCCTCGCAATGTGGGCAAAAGGGGATTAAACAAGACAGTGGTTTAAATTTATAGTAGCTCTTATTTATGAGTCAGGCCTCAATCATGTATCAGAGACACCAAGCCTATAATAATGGCACAAGCAAAACAGAACCAGCTCTCGGAGGGCAGATGCCTTCAGGACAGGGAAGTGTGGTATAATGTAGAAATCGAAAATTAAGGCAGAGATGGAGGAGATCTGAACAAAACCCTCACCATATTTCCCTGCAATGGAGGGCAGTAATGCCAAGATTTTAGTCTTCTGTTGCCTGGCTTCCTTACCTCCACCTTTATGAGTTCYTCCCCTTCCCCATTGCCACATTTTTTATTTTCTTCATATAGTGTGAATCAGGAAAAAAAAACAGAAGGGCTTTCTGCCGAGTCCAGAGCGTACGGGGAGCTGGAGTTGCTCCTTTGTCAGCTGTCTCACCAGAACAGCTCACTTTCTCCCCATACTTGTGACAATCTTATATAATTGAGCAAAGTATACAAAAAAAAAAAAAAAAAAAAAAAAAAAAAAAAAAAAAAAAAAAAAAAAAAAAAAAAAAAAAAAAAAAAAAAAAAAATAAAGATATTAAAAAAAAAAAAAAAAAAAAAAAAAAAAAAAAAAGAGGAGAAAACATTTATTTTTTAAAAAATGAAAGATTTAATTGTTGTTATGGAAGCACACCTAACAATATATAAAGGCAGACTTCTCGGTGCTCTCTCTGCTTCTATGTGCTCTCTCTGCTCCTATCCTACTCAACTGGTGACACTGCACACCTCATCTTTCCTCCAAGCTACCTGTTCCCATATACTCCTCAGGTCTCTCATCTTTCTCTYTACCTGACACAGGCTTCTCACACTCAGA
>NW_026631045.1:0-1286 GCF_030028575.1 Malurus melanocephalus
GCCGCGCCGCCGAGCGATGCCGCAGCCCGACGGGGCGCGCAGCCCCCGGCCCCACCGCCGCGCAAACTCCGCGGGGCGCCGCGCCCGCACCGCCACCCCCGCACAGCGGCACCGCTCCGCACGCCCCAGGGCCGCCCGGCTTTCCCGGGGCGGGGGGAGGAGAAGGAGGAGGCCGAATGCTCGTTCCGCTGGGACTGGTGGCGGGGACAGGGGGCGGCTGTGCCGCTGCGGGGAACAGTGCCCAGCRCCCGCGGGGACCCCAGCCCGCCCCGGCCGGGCAGCGCTGCGCCCCCCGGAGGGCTGGGCAGGGGCGGGGGCCCATCTGCGGTGCCCATCCCGCGCACACCTTCGCGCTCCCGGGGTGTCCCAGCTGCCCCCCGGCGTGTGCGAGCGCTTCTTTTTTTTCCCTCCGTTGTATTAGTTCGGAGCTCGTGGCCAGTTGGGAGCAGGTTTTTGGCTRGTTTGTTCGTCTGGGTATTTTTTTTCTATTTCTTGCTTTTAATTTTTTTTTTTCTTGTCAACAAGTGCCAGCTGAGGGCCCGGCCCCGGGCCMGGGAAGGCGTGACCTACCCCGCGCAGCGGCCGCGGCTCCTGCCCACCCACCCCCGGCCCAGAACGGGCTCCGGGATGCTCCCGCACGGAGGAGCCGTGTCAGCAGGTCAGCAACGCTCCCGCCCTGAGAAGGGGGTCCCGGCTGTCTGGGGGAACCCGCGCATTTTCCTTGGGGAGTTTTTTTGGCTAGTGGGCTGTGATTCTTTTTCTATCCCCCACCCCCGCCCCGCTGACTTGCGAGACGTCCTCGTCTTCACTCCAAGCCCCTCCTTTACCTTTGCGGGGCGCGTTGAGCCGCAGCCGCGGGGCAGGTTCCCCTCCTGCGCCACTGGGCTCCCTCCTCCGGAGGGCGTGGGGGTCTCACCTGCCAAAATAACAACAACCATGAAGGAGGGAGAGGAACGTTGTCCCCCCATCCTCCCCACCCGGGTCACCGCGCCGGGATCACAAACCAACCGGGCTGTCCCGGGAGTGTGCGGCTGCTCTGCTGGGGTTTCCCCCGAGAGAGGATTTGGGGAGGAAAAAGACGACCCGCCCCCATCCTCAGCGGGGCCGCGACTGGCGGGAAGGGGCGCGGGAATTGCGCGGGAGCGGAGGGCCCCACGGCGGCCGTACTCACCCGGGCAGCCCCGAGGCTGCGCCTCCTGCTCCGCGCTCGCCGCCCCGATCCATCGATTTGTTCCTGGAAAAACGCGGCGCATTCTTATAGCAGCTACGAGCAATTAATATTGCAT
>NW_026631046.1:0-1302 GCF_030028575.1 Malurus melanocephalus
CAAATTGCGCTAATCACAGGAGCGACACGTGGGGAGGCTGTGTCACAGCGGGGCTGGGATGAACCGCTCATCCCGACACTGCGGAGTCACGGGAGAGGGGGCAGAGATGGGGATTCCTCCTGAACCCCATCCCAGAGTCACAGGAGCGGGGGCAGAGCTGGGAATTCCTCATGGACCCATCCCAGAGCCATGGGAACGGGGGCAGAGCTGGGGATTCCTCATGAACCCATCCCAGACCCGGGGATTCCTCATGAACCCACCCCAAACTCACAGGAGCGGGGGCAGAGCTGGGAATTCCTCATGAACCCATCCCAGACCCATGGGAACGGGGGTAGAGCTGGGGATTCCTCATGAACCCATCCCAGATTCAGGGATTCCTCCTGAACCCATCCCAGACTCAGGGATTCCTCATGAACCCAGCACTGCAGAGTCAAGGAATGGGGGCAGAGCTGGGAATTCCTCATGAACCCCAACCCAGATCCAGGGATTCCTCATGGACCCACCCCAGACTCACAGGAACGGGGCCAGAGCTGGGGATTCCTCCTGAAACCCATCCCAAACTCACGGGAACAGGGGCAGAGCTGGGAATTCCTCATGAACACACCCCAGACTGACAGGAACGGGGGCAGAGCCGGGAATTCCTCCTGGACCCACCCCAGAGCCAGGGATTCCTCCTGAACCAACCCCAGACCCACAGGAACGGGGGCAGAGCTGGGAATTCTTCATGAACCCCACCTTAGACTCACAGGAATGGGGGCAGAGCCTGGGATTCCTCTTGAACCCATCCCAGACTTGGGGATTCCTCATGAACCCAATCCGAGACTCACAGGAACAGGGGCAGAACTGGGAATTCCTCATGAACCAACCCCAGAGCCAGGGATTCCTCCTGAACCAATCCCAAACTCACAGGAACGGGGGCAGAGCCGGGGATTCCTCATGGACCCCATCCCAAACTCATGGGAACGGGGGCAGAGCTGGGGATTCCTCCTGAACCCATCCCAGATTCAGGGATTCCTCATGAACCCAGCACTGCAGACTCAAAGGAACGGGGGCAGAGCCAGGGATTCCTCCTGAACCCACCCCAGACCTGCGGGGACCCCACAGTGCCCAGGATTCCTCCTGAACCCACCCCAGACCCAGGAATTCCTCATGAACACACCCCAGACCTGCGGGAACAGGGGCAGAGCTGGGAATTCCTCCTGAACCCACCCCAGACCCCGCAGTGCCACCCCTCACAGTGGCACGGGGTCGTTCAGTCACTCCCCAGCTCCCACTGCCCCAAACACCCCCGGGCACAGCTCT
>NW_026631047.1:0-1283 GCF_030028575.1 Malurus melanocephalus
CGGGGCCCTTTGGAGCCGCCCCGAGGGGTTTGTGCCGCCCCGGGTCCCTGAAGGAGCCGCTCCGCGGGACGGGCGGGGTGGGAACGACAGAAAATTCAGAGAAAAGAGTAAAATACAATAAAAGAGCCGTACCGAGGGGCGTCTCCGCCGGCCCGGGTCACTGAAGGAGCTGCACCGAGATCGGCGAGGAGCAGCGGCGGTGAAAGAGCCGCATTTGAGGGGAGTGGGATGGGAGGTGTGAATGGAATGAAATACACAGAATAGAATATAAAATTATAATTATAAAAGAAGCATAAATTATAGAACCATAAATATTCTAAAAGAACAGCACTAGGAGTGGCCTCTTCCAGTGACTAAAAAAGCTGCCCCGAGGGACCGTTGAGGCTGCTCCGAGAGCTCTAAGCCGCTCCGTATCACTGAAGGAGCCGTTCCTCGGGTGGGGTGGGGACGACAGAAAATTCTGAGAAAAGAGTAAAGTACAATAAAAAAGCCTCACCGAGGGGCGTCTCCGCCGTACGGAATCACGTACGGCAGCAGAAGGAGCTGCACTGAGAGATTAGCGCGGAGGGGCAGTGGTGAAAGAGCCGCACCGGAGGGGCATGGCATGGAATATGCGAAGGGAATAAAATAAGGTGAAGAGAATAAAAAGAACTATAAAAGGACCGAACCGGGAGTGGCCGCTGCCCAGCAAAAAAAACGGCTGCACTGAGGGACCACCCGGGCAGCACCGAGGGCTCTCGGCTGCTCCGTGTCTCCGAAAGAGCCGCAGCGAGGGACGGGCGGGGGCGGTCCGGTTCGACCCCCTCGAGCTGCGCGACGAGCGGAGACCCCGCGGGACCGCACCGGGACCGGGCAGCGGCGGCAGCCGGAGCCGGGGAAGCGGCTTCGAGCGGCGGAGATGAGCGGGGTGTTCCCGTCCAGCTCCGCTCAGCCCTCGAGCAGCGTGGGAGGTTCCCGGAGCTGTGTCCCGGCACCGGCTGCTGCCACAGGGCACGGGGGTGCCGCACTTTGGTATTAAACCCGACAGATTTGGGGTGGAGGAACAGCCACAGAAACCCTCGAGGAGCCCTCGGGAGCTTGGAGCTGCACGAGGGGCAGAAAGGATCCCCCGGACACAGCGATGGATGCCCCCAGCAGCGGCTCTGCCCCCCCAGCACGGGGCTGTGTCCCAGACCCCACGGTCCAGCCCGAGGTTCGGGGGCGGGAGCGGAGCTGCGGGATGGAGCTTCCAGCCCCRCCAGCCGCAGCTCTGATCCCTTGGGACGTGCCGTCGGTGACGGGTG
>NW_026631048.1:0-1201 GCF_030028575.1 Malurus melanocephalus
GAATCTTCAAATCTGGGAATGGTTTTGTGAGAAGGAGACTCGAGGATCATCCCATTCCTCCCAAACCATTCCAAGGGCAGAGACACATCCCACAATCCCAGGATGCGCCAACCTTTCCTTGGACACTGCCAGGATCCAGGGGCAGCCCCAGCTTCCCTGGGAATTCCAGCCTGGTCAGGAATTCCTTCCCAAGATCCCATATTTCAATCCCTTTCCCTGATTTCCCCCCAATCCCCGCTCCAGCTCTGCCATCCCGATATTCCAGCCCTGCCCTTTTCCCAGCCCCAAGCCGGGATCGGGAGGGATCTCCCGGTGCCGATCCCACACGAACCGGGAATTGCGGAGCGCCGGGACAGCGGGAATGGATCCCGGTGCCGGAGGGTGGGGATGGATGGGATATCGGGAAGGAATTCCTCCCGTGGGAGCTCCCAGGGACGCGATTCCCAAGCTCTTGGTACACCCTGAAGGAGCTGATCAGGTAAAGCTGCACAGGGACTGCAGCAGTGGAAAAAACCATGGAAAAGCCTCAGATTCCTCCCTTGGGATCGCAAATTTGAACTGGGACTTGGTCCAGATCCAATGAGGATTTGGGATCATTCATAAAAGGTGAGTATCTCTGCGACTGCAAAGGATCTCCAGGGTCAGAACCTGGTCCTGCCTGTCCAGGGGTAGCCCTGAAATTCCACCCTCCCAAAGAATGGTCCCAAAGGATTCCTGGATCTGTCATGGCATTTCCATTATTTTCCTTCTCTTCCCTGTTTTTTTCCACCTTTTTCTTCTTTTTTTTCTTTCTTTTCCTCCTGTTTTTTCTACATTTAATCGGCTTCATTCCCACCTTTTCCTTATTTTATTCCTTTTCTCCTCTTCTGCCTTTCTTACTCTCTTTTTCCTTTGTTTTTTTCCGATTTTTCCTGCTTTTTTTCTCCATTTTTACCCCCACAGCTGGGGCCACAAATCCCCAAACCCGGGGCTGCTCCGGGCCCCAAATCCCCGAATCCGCGGCTGCTCCAGGCCCGTGCCCGCAGTTCCCCCTGGGTTCCACGGGCGTTCGATGCCGGGGCCGTTTGTGACCCGGGCCAGCGCGGTGCCCGGAGCCCTCTGTGACATCAGAACGGCCCCGAGGGCTCTCAGGGGCTCCGCGGAGCCGGGGTTCTCAGTCCCGGGAGAGGCCACCTCGGAGGAGGAAGCTGTTCCCGGGATC
>NW_026631049.1:0-1251 GCF_030028575.1 Malurus melanocephalus
GGGAATTTGAGGGGAAAAATGAGGGAAAATCTGACAGAGGGGATTTGGGGAAAAATTGGGGGAATTTGAACCAATTTGGGGTAAAATTTGGGAATTTGAGGACCCAGGGGAGGGAATTTAATCCTCTTGGGGGGATAAAGGAGAATTTGGGGGGATTTGGAGCTCTTTTGGACGGAATTTGAGGGGAAAAAATTGATGGAAAACCCAAAGGAGGAATTTGGGAAGAAATTGGGGGAATTTGAACCCCTTTGGGGGGATTTGAGGATCCCTGAGGGGAATTTAATCCTTTAGGGATAAAAATGAGAATTTGGGGGAATTTTGAGCCCTTTTGGGGGAATTTGAGGGGAAAAAAATGATGGAAAACCCAAAGGGGGAATTTGGGAAGAAATTGAAGGAATTTTGAGCCCTTTTGGGGTGATTTTGAGGGGAAAAAATTGATGAAAAATCTCAAGGGGGAATTTGGGAATAAATTACGGGATTTGGAGCCCTTTGAGGCGTTTGTGAGGGGAAAAAATTGATGGAAAACCCAAAGGAGGAATTTGGGAAAAAAATACGGGAATTTGAACCCCTTTGGGGGGAGTTTGAGGATCCCTGAGGGGAATTTAATCCTCTGGGGATAAAAATGAGAATTTGGGGGGATTTTGACCCCTTTTGGGGTGATTTTGAGGGGAAAAATTGATGAAAAATCTGAAGGGGGAATTTGGGAATAAATTACGGGAATTTGGAGCCCTTTGAGGGGTTTTTGAGGGGAAAAAATTGATGGAAAACCCAAAGGGGGAATTTGGGAAGAAATTGGGGGAATTTGAACCCCTTTGGGGGGATTTGAGGATCCCTGAGGGGAATTTGATCCTTTGGGGGATAAAAATGAGAATTTGGGGGGATTTTGAGCTCTTTTGGGGGGATTTCAGGGGAAAAAATTGATGGAAAACCCAAAGGAGGAATTTGGGAATAAATTGGGGAAATTTGAACCCCTTTGGAGAGATTTGAAGGGAAAAAATTGATGGAAAACCCAAAGGTGGAATTTGGGAAGAAATTGGAGGAATTTTGACCCCTTTTGGGGTGATTTTGAGGGGAAAAATTGATGAAAAATCTCAAGGGGGAATTTTGGAATAAATTACGGGAATTTGGAGCCCTTTGAGGGGTTTTTGAGGGGAAAAAATTGATGGAAAACCCAAAGGAGGAATTTGGGGAAAAAAATACAGAAATTTGAACCCCTTTGGGGGGAGTTTGAGGATCTCTGAGGGGAATTTG
>NW_026631050.1:0-1302 GCF_030028575.1 Malurus melanocephalus
ATGGCTTTTCCGGCATTTTTTTCCCCCCGAATTAAGGCGGAATCCCCGCCCCTTCTCCAGCCCACCCTAATGGGGGTCCCGGGGGGATTTGGGGGATCAATCGGAGCGCAATTAACGCGGAGCGGAGCGGCGGGGGAAGGGCAGCGGCGAGGATCCGTCTGGGAGCCGGGGAGAGCTGGGAGGGAGCCAGGGGAGAAACCGGGGATGGGAGAGATGGGAGAAAACCAGGGAGGGAGCAGAGCCCGGGAGAAACCGGGGATGGGAGAGCGGGGAGAGAGCCAGGACGGGAGAGGAGAACGGGAGAAACCGGGGATGGGAGAGATGGGATGGAGCCAGAGGGGGAGAGAAGACCGGGAGAAACCGGGGATGAGACTGAGCCAGGGAAGAAACCGGGATTGGGAGAGAGCCAGAGAGGGAGAGGAGACCCGAGGAAGGATCGGGGATGGAGAGGCTGGGCCGGAGCGGTGCCCGGGGATGGGAGGGATCCAGGGAGGGAGAGAAGACCGAGAGAAACCGGGGATGGGAGGGATGGGAGAGAGCCAGGGGAGAAACCGGGGATCGACCGGAGCCCCGGGAAAAACCGGGGATGGGAGAGATGGGAGAGAGCCAGGAGGGAGCGGAGACCGGGGAGGAACCGGGGAAAGGACGGAGCCAGGGAAGAAACCGGGGATGCGAGAGCTGGGCCGGAGCCAGGAGGGAGAGGAGACCGAGAGAAACCGGGGATGGGAGGGATGGGATGGAGCCAAGGAGGGAGAGGAGCCCCGGGAGAAACCGGGAATGGACCAGAGCCAGGGGAGAAACCGGGGATGGGAGAGCTGGGCAGGAGCCAGGAGGGAGAGGAGACCGCGGAGGGATCGGGGATGGGCCGGAGAGGAGCCCCGGGAGAAACCAGGGATGAGATGGACCCTGGGGAGAAACCGGGGATGGGAGAGCTGGGAGCAAGCCAGGGATGGAGACGAGAGCCGGGGAAGGATCGGGGATGGAGAGGCTGGGCCGGGGCCAGGGAGGGAGAGGAGCCCCGGGGAGAAACCGGGGAAGGGACGGAGCCACGGCCAGAATGGAGCCCGGGAGGAACCGGGAAAAGGACGGAGCCCGGGATGAACCGGGGATGGATGGCAGAGCTGGGGCGGAGTGGAGCCCCAGGAGGAACCGGGGATGGGGAAATTGGGCCGGAGCCACGGCCGGACCGGAGCCCGAGCCGGAGCGAAGCCCGGGCAGCGATTCAGACCCGTTTGGCAACCGAAGGGCCCGGCCTGGCAGAGGGGGAGGGCGGAGGGAGGGGCTGGGGGGGCGCAGGCAGAG
>NW_026631051.1:0-1241 GCF_030028575.1 Malurus melanocephalus
TCCCAAAATTTCCCCCAAATCTCAGCCCCACCTGCTGCAGCTGCTCCTCCAGGGTGCAGATGTGGAGCCACAGCAGGGCCTGGGCGCGCTCGTCCAGGAGCTGATCCCGAAATCCCAAATGGGGCGGGACCAAATCCAGAACCTGCAGGGACTCCCTGACCGCATCCAGGGCCGAGCTGCGGGGTCAGGAACGGGATTGGGATCAGGGTCAGGATCCAAAAATCCCCAGAAATCCCACAATGGGATCCCCAAAATCCCGAAATCCCGAATGGGGTGGGACCGAGTCCAGAACCCACAGGGACTCCCTGACCGCGTCTAGAGCAGAGCTGTGGGGCCAGGAACGGGATTGGGATCAGGATCAGGACTGGGATTTGGGATCGGGACTGGGATTTGGGATTCGGATCAGGAATGGGATAGGGGATCGGGATTCGGACTGGGATTTGGGCTCAGAAATGGGATCACAATCAGGAATGGGATCAGGATTCAGGATCAGAACTGGGATTTGGGATTGGGATGGGAACAGGGATTGGGATCAGGATCAGGACTGGGATTTGCGATCGGGATCAGGAATGGGATTGGGACAGGGACTTGGGGTTTTTTGGACTCACCAGTCTGTGTGGGGTTTGAAGCTGCGGCAGCAGAGCAGCTGGGCCAGTTCCAGCAGCACCACGGCCCTGGGGAGGCTGCGCTCACGATCCCAAATCCCAGGAGGATCCCCTAAAACCTCGGGAGGATCCCCCAAAACCCGAGGGGGATCCCAAATCCCGGGGGGATCCCGATCCCACAGCCCCAGCAGGTCGCACAGCACGTTGTAGCGCTCGGGCCCCGTGTGACCCCGCAGGGATTTGTAGGATCGCAGTTCTGCCAGCAGYAGGGTCAGCAGGGAGCGCCGGGACAGGGATTGGGGTCGGGGTCGGGATCGGGATTGCTGCTCCAGGGCGTCCCGCAGGGTCCTGGGGAGAAGGGAATTCTGTTCATAAATCCCAATCCTCCAGCCCAACCCAAATCCCCAACCCCAAATCCCCCCAAATTCCCAGCCCCAAGTGCTCCATACCAATGCCAAAAACCCCATCGCAATCCCAATCCACCATAACAACCCCAAATCCCCCCAAATTCCCAGCCCCATCCCCATCTTCTCATCCCAAATTCCCAACCCCAAATCCCTTCAGATCCTAATCCCAAATCCCCAAATCCCCTATCCCAAATTCCCCCGATTTCCCAATCCTAAATCCCCAAATCCC
>NW_026631052.1:0-1235 GCF_030028575.1 Malurus melanocephalus
GGAGAGGAAGAGAGACGTCTCTCTGTGGGTGGGCAGGGCAGTGAGAGGGAGTCAGAAACGTGACAAGGCAGCTGGCTGTGCAGGAATGGTGGGGAATGACACCTGCAGGCAGCCATGAGGTGCATGTACTCTGCTCCTCTGGCTTCCTGCTGTGTGTGAGCATGGCTGAGCTGGAGTAGGTGTGAGTTCAGAGATATTTTTGCTGGGTGGCGTTTGCCCGTTTTTCATTCTTTTCCTTTGGCAATTTGCCTGGACCTTGCTGGCTTGCTTCTCTGCTTCTCTGCTGTTTGGGAGACCAGAGCCAGTGTATGGCACACCGGGACCCAGGAGCACCCTGTCCCCGGTCGGGGCCTCCCCCTGGGCATAGCCCGACCCCAGGAACAGCCATCCCTAGTGAGCCACTAAGGCGATGGATTCACCACCCAGCCCTGCTCTTCAATGCTGCTGCTTCAGCGTTTCTTGCTACATTTTAATCCGATATTCCAGACACCCTGCAGCTTCTGACATGGGCCCCTGAGTCTCTGCTACACTGTGTTTGTCACCCCAGGCCTGCTCATTTCTGCAGTTCCAGTTTGATGCTTTCCAGCTGCCTGCTGAAGCCCAGTTCGCCATCCGGAGTGGCACTGGGATGGGCTGATCTGTTGGTTTTACTCGGCCCAGTTTTTGGAAGTGGGGGAGGCCAAAAAGATGGCTCCTTTGAGAAACTTCTGGAGGCTTCCACCATGTCCAGCAGACGCAATTGCTGTTGGCTCTGAGGATGATGGACATGCCACTGACCAAACCTGGGCCAACTGGAGATGGTGGTTACGCCTCTGTGAAAACATACTTAAGAAGAAATCAAAACAAAGGGAGGACACAGTAGTTTTGCCAGAGGAGGAGAAGGAGGCTGAGAAATATGTGAGGGATGCAGACACCAAGGTCAGTGGATGAAGGGGAAGGAGCTGCTCCAGGCACCATAGCTGGGATTTCTTTGCAGGCTGTGGTGATGACCATGGTGGAGCAGGCTGTCCCCCTGCAGCCCATGTGACCATGGTGGAGCAGGCTGTCCCCCTGCAGCCCACAGTGACCATGGTGGAGCAGGCTGTCCCCCTGCAGCCCACGGTGACCATGGTGGAGCAGGCTGTCCTCCTGCAGCCCATGGTGACCATGGTGACACAGCTGTCCCCCTGCAGTCCATGGGGTCCACAGAGGGTGCAGAGATACACCCGCAGCCCGTGGAGGAAGGAGGTCCCCAC
>NW_026631053.1:0-1249 GCF_030028575.1 Malurus melanocephalus
CAAGATTTTTATTATTTTAGAGAAACCTTTCTAAGAGTAAACTGTGTGCTTTTAAGAAACATATCACGTATGTTACTGCATGAGTTGAAATCTTGGTGTTGTTGACAGGTACATGAATAGACTGCAGTCTATTCAAGCTGCAAGACAAGGAAGAAATTGGTTTGGAACCCTGCTGAAGAAAGGGACAGTTTGGCACTTTTTGGTCCAATATGAACAGCCCTCCCTTGTTTGGGGAAAAGTTCACAGAATCATAGAATGTCCTGAGCTCGATGGGACCCACAAGGACTGCCCAAAGTCCAGCTCCTGACCCTGCACAGCACAACCCCCAGAGCCAAACCATGTGCCAGAGGCTGAACAAGACAAGTGACCTCAGCTGCTTCTCATATCATTTTACTGGAGACCCTTCACAATGTTTGTAGCTCTCCTCTGGACCCTCTCTAATAGTTTTATATCCTTCTTGTGGTGCCCAAAACTGCACACAGGATTGTCGTGGTTTGAATGAATTTAATGGGAGCAAAACACTCCCAAGTTCCAGCAAACCTTCCCTCCTCTCTTTTCCCCACCCTGGTCCTAGAGACAAACTTTTCCACAGAAAGGAAAGTGAAAAGAAAAGGGAAAAAAAAACCCTATTTATTTAAAATTATAAAAACAAAAAGAAAAACCTGTAGAATCAGCTGTTAGATCCCAAAGCCTTTCTCTTCCCTCCTGGGAGTGGCTTCCCCTCCGGGGCCCCCAGAGGGGTTGGACAGAGTCTCTCTCCGGTGGTTCACTGAAGGATCTTTCTCGCCTGTTGTGCCACGAGAATCCTCCAATTCTCAGATGATGAAGAAAAAAAAATTCGAGGAAAAACAAGTCCAAAGAAAGGGAGAAAAAGGAGCAGTCCCAGAGAGCAGACAGCTTCTTTTCCACCGCTGATCCTGAGAGAGAGACTCCGGAGAAAAAACAAACACGTGTGTGTCTTGTCCCTTTGCCTCCCATTGTCCTTGAAGGGAGGAACATCACCAAACAAACCAGAGCAGTCTCGACTATCATGTATAGTTACAGAAGGGTTGTTTAACTTTCCTCTGACATAAGCAGATGATAGGAATACAATACTCAGCTAACCTAGGACAAGGACTCAAGGTGTGGCTGCAGCCACAGAAAATGGAGTGGGGCCAGTCACCTCTCTCTACCCATTCTAGAAATCTAGAGATTTTGCAGAAAAATWATATTACACACACATAGACATACAGCATCTTTTCTGGGACTA
>NW_026631054.1:0-1294 GCF_030028575.1 Malurus melanocephalus
CAGGAACAGCTGGATCCAGGGATTGGAACAGGGAGAGCTGGATCCAGGGATTGGAACAGGAACAGCTGGATCCAGGGGTTGGAACAGGAACAGCTGGATCCAGGGATTGGAACAGGAACAGCTGGATCCAGGGATTGGAACAGCTGGATCCAGGGGTTGGAACGGGAACAGCTGGATCCAGGCGTTTCCGTGTCCCATTTTCCAGTGTCCAGAGCGTGTTTGTCATTGCACAGGGTGGCTGTGTCTGCACACAGGGACACTGAGGGTGCTGTCCTGGGTGGCTGTGGGGTCTCTGTGAGGAAAAGCCCCAGGTATGGCCACTGGCCCCTGCTGCCATCACTGCTGGTGAATGGGTGGCACTGCCACTTTGATCCCTCTGGGCAGCGTTCCTGGGTGTCCTGGGTGTCCCCTGGGTGTCCCCAAAGGACCAGGGGCACTCCCCGAGCTGCCTTGTCCCCTGCAGAGGGAAAGGTGAAGGGCACAGAGTGGGGACACAGCTCCCACACACAGCCCTGAAAGACAGGGGATTAAAAACTGAGGGACTGAAACAGCCATAGCAGCCAGGAGAGCTCAGTGCCTGCTGCCTGTGCCATTGTCACCGTGCCTAAATCTGGGGAACTGGAACTGGAACCAAGGACAAGCAGGGAACGACCCTCCCGGGCTCATCAGCCAGCTTTGATGTGAGGAAAATCACAGAACCACACAATTTCAGAATGGTCTGCGTGAGAAGGGGCATTGAAGATGGGCAGGGACAACTCCCACCAGACCAGGCTGCTCCCAGTCCCGTCCAACCTGGCCTTGGACAATTCCAGGGATGGGGCAGACTCAGCTTTTCCAGGCAACCTGTGCCAGGGTCTCCCCACCCTCACAGGGAAGAATTTCTTCCCAAAATCCCATCTAACCCTGCCCTCTGGCACTGGGAAACCATGCAAAATAAAAAAAAAATAAATAAAAAAAATAAAATAAAGATGCAGTGAGCATGGAAAGCCAGGGATAAGCACAGGGACAGTTCAGTGCCTGTTTGCCAGCTCCCTCAGGAGCACTGCTGTTCTGCAGAGTGCTGAGAGCTCCATCCCGGAGCAGCACCGCTCTCCTGCAGGAAATGGAGCTCCATCCCTGAGCAGCACCGCTCTCCTGCAGGAAATGGAGCTCCATCCCTGAGCAGCACTGCTCTCCGCAGGAAATGGAGCTCCATCCCTGAGCAGCACTGCTCTCCGCAGGAAATGGAGCTCCATCCCTGAGCAGCACTGCTCTCCTGCAGGGAATGGAGCTCCATCCCTGAGCAGCACCGCTC
>NW_026631055.1:0-1259 GCF_030028575.1 Malurus melanocephalus
TGTCCCATTGTCACCTGTCCCATTGTCACCTGTCCCATTGTCACCTGTCCCCATTGTCCCCATTGTCACCATTGTCCCCATTGTCACCATTGTCACCTGTCCCATTGTCACCTGTCCCATTGTCACCATTGTCACCTGTCCCCATTGTCACCTGTCCCATTGTCACCATTGTCACCATTGTCCCCATTGTCACCTGTCCCATTGTCCCCACTGTCCCCAGGTCCTGTCCGAGGTGTGTGGCCAGGAAGTCACCACCACGCAGATGTTGTGTTATGGTGTCCCATTGTCACCTGTCCCATTGTCCCCATTGTCACCTGTCCCCATTGTCACCATTGTCACCTGTCACCTGTCCCATTGTCACCATTGTCACCTGTGTCACACCTGTCCCATTGTCCCCATTGTCCCCAGGTCCTGTCCGAGGTGTGTGGCCAGGAAGTCACCACCACCCAAATGTTGCCCACCGTGCTCCGCATGGCGGCCGACGCCGTGGCCAACGTTCGCTTCAACGTGGCCAAATCGCTGCAGCGCATCGGGCCCATCCTGGACAGCGGGTGAGCACCAGTACAAACCAGTACGGACCAGTGCGGACCAGTACTGACCAGTACGGACCAGTACAGACCAGTACGGACCAGTCCAAACCAGTACAGACCAGTCCAAACCAGTATGGACCAGTACGGACCAGTACGGACCAGTCCAAACCAGTACGGACCAGTCCAAACCAGTACAAACCAGTACAGACCAGTACAAACCAGTACGGACCAGTATGGACCAGTCCAAACCAGTACAGACCAGTACGGACCAGTACGGACCAGTACGGACCAGTACAGACCAGTACAAACCAGTACAGACCAGTACAGACCAGTACGGACCAGTCCAAACCAGTACAGACCAGTACAGACCAGTACAAACCAGTACAGACCAGTCCAAACCAGTACGGACCAGTCCAAACCAGTATGGACCAGTATGGACCAGTGCAAACCAGTACAGACCAGTCCAAACCAGTACGGACCAGTATGGACCAGTACGGACCAGTACAGACCAGTCCAAACCAGTACAGACCAGTCCAAACCAGTACAAACCAGTACAGACCAGTACAAACCAGTACGGACCAGTACGGACCAGTATGGACCAGTACAGACCAGTACGGACCAGTCCAAACCAGTACAAACCAGTACAGACCAGTCCAAACCAGTACGGACCAGTACGGACCAGTCCAAACCAGTACGGACCAGTCCAAACCAGTACAGACCAGTACGGAC
>NW_026631056.1:0-1301 GCF_030028575.1 Malurus melanocephalus
GCACTGCAAGGACACGCCATTTCTCTGTCCCCTCGCTGCTTCCTTTGCTGCCCCCAGGGAGCCGTTTCCGGCAGCTCCGTCGCCTCGGGGCTGGGAGGTGCTTCCTGGCTCTTCCTCACTCAGCGAACACGCAGCTTTGCTCTCGCCATGCACCTTCCATCTCTCATCCTCACGCTCTTCCTGGACCAGCTCCTGGGTAAGTCCTCCCTTTTTCCCTAGGCACCCTTCTTCATCTTCCCCCCAGGAAGCCAACAACAGCCTTAGCAGGATCATGTGGGGAAATATCAGTGAATAGAGGGGAAAGGCTCACAAATCTCTGCTTCTCTTTGTGGTTGTACAGATGTTTGCTCAAGAAGCTGTTACAGATGTAAAGGAAAAGGGAAGAGAGACAAGAGGAACCTCAGATCCCTTCTCTGTCTTTTCTCTCCCCTTCAGTCCATTCCCCCCCTAATTCTCTTTTTTCATTCCCCTCGTGTCACCACAGGAGATCTCAGCTGTCTCTGAATATCCACATTGCTCCGATTTTAATCTAAATTCCCAGATCCTGTCAAACCTGGTTCAGGGAACAATTAATTTCACGGACATTAATGTGTTCAAATCTGCCTTCATGCTGCCACAGGTCCGCCACAGCTTCCAGTTTTGCTCTGGACTGGCAACACGGCCAGGGCTCCCTCTTTCCAAGCCCAGCACTGTGTGTACTCGTGGATCGAGGATCCCTCAGAGGTGACAGGGATGGGGAAGCAGCATGAGTCTTTTGTGTGTATCTCTGTGAATCCCTAAGCCAGCTGGAGACACACTGGTTCCAGCACACACATTTCAAGCATGACAGGCTGTTCCCTGGTCCTTCGAGCAGTAGGAGCTCGAGGGGGACACAGCACAGCTCTTCTCTGGGTCATATTGTGCAAAGTAAACCGAAACCTCTCAGGACTCCTCTACAATGCTGGGAGCATTCTCCACCAGAATTTTGCACCCATTCTGTTGTGCTTCTCCTAGTCCTTCTCTATAGAGCTGCTGATCTTCATTTTCTTTCAGGCACCACAGGGCAGACCACAGTCACCCAAGAAGATGGACCAGTTATGGTGAAGCAGGGACAGCCCTTCCAAACCACCTGCAAATACCAAGCCAGTGTTTTTAGGGGATTATCCTGGTACCAGCTGCGGGAAGGCCAAGCCCCAGAGCTGCTCTCCTATCAGTCAGGGCCTGGCCCCAGGCACAGCGGCCGTTTCACCACGGATCTGAACACCACGGGCAAATACAGTGTCCTGCGGGTGGAGGAAGTGGAGGTCTCTGACAGTGCCTGC
>NW_026631057.1:0-1291 GCF_030028575.1 Malurus melanocephalus
CTTAGTGTTTTGGAAGTTCTTGTGTGCAACTGGTGGCTTGGGCAGGATTAACCCCCAATGCAATGTGCTAATCCCTTGGTTTTTTCCCTCAAAGCAGGATTTACCATTCCCAAACACCGGCTGGATGAAGGAGGGGGCTGCAAAGAAAAGGAAGAGGTCCCAGGACCC
The DNA here is from genome assembly GCF_030028575.1 of Malurus melanocephalus. Taxonomy (NCBI): domain Eukaryota; kingdom Metazoa; phylum Chordata; class Aves; order Passeriformes; family Maluridae; genus Malurus; species Malurus melanocephalus. Next base: position 169 of record NW_026631057.1, read on the forward strand.
CCAGGCAGGTGAGGAGGAAATCTCCCACTCCTTTCCCCTCTCTGCTCCTCCATCTCCCAACCCACCATCACCCCTGACTGCAGGATAACCCCGGTGCTGATGCCGTCCTGCCGGGGATGGATTGGGAGGTTCTCCTTCCCCTTCCCTGTGGCACGGAGGCAAATCCCATCCTCTCCTTGTGCTTCCTCCCCCAGGCAATGAGCTGAGGATGGAGACCAAGGAGGACAAATCCCCCCAGCAGAACCTCATGGAAGAGGCCGTTCTGAGAAGCTCCAGGGCACAGGAATTGAATGAAAAGGAACAGTCCCGGAGATCTTCTGCAAGGAGTGGCTCCAAACCCAGCCCAGGGTGCTCTGAGGGGGAAAGACCCACCCAGTGCCAGGAAGGCACCCAGAGCTTCAGCCGGGGCTTGGACCTGGGGGTCCATGAGCAGCTTCACGCTTGGGAGAAGCCCTACAAGTGCTTGGAGTGTGGGAAGAGCTTCAGCCAGAGCCATGACCTGATCCGTCACCAGATGATCCACACTGGGGAATGGCCCTACGAGTGTGGGGAATGTGGGAAGGGCTTCAGCTGCAGCTCCCACCACATCTCCCACCAGCGCATCCACACTGGGGAGAGACCCTACGAATGTTCTGAGTGTGGGAAGAGGTTTTCACAGAGCTCCAATCTCCTCACACACCAGCGGATTCACACGGATGAGAGGCCCTTCCACTGCCACGACTGCGGGAAGGGCTTCAAGCGAAACTCCACCCTCATCATCCACCAGCGCATCCACACTGGGGAGAGGCCCTACAAGTGTTCCCAGTGTGGGAAGAGCTTCTCCAAGAGCTCTGACTTGACCCGACACCAACGGACTCACCGGTGAGGGAAGCTCTGTGAGTGCCCTGAGGGCAGGAAATGCTTCTCATCTGCTGCTCCAACTTCATCCTCCATCGCAGGACCCAGTTTGGGAAGAGCCCTGGTGACCCACATTCCCAATGATCCACATTGGGAAGACACCTGACCCTTCTCTGGCCTTGGGACTGATGTGAGGTGGGATGGAAGAACATGAGGGTCTTCCCATGCCCCTGTCATTATATCTGATCCCACCTCAGGTCATTCCCAGGGACAGGGAAAGGGACTC
>NW_026631058.1:0-1204 GCF_030028575.1 Malurus melanocephalus
GGGCCACCATGGCCGAGCTGTTGGTGGCCGTGGCCGTGGCCGAGCCCGCCGGACACTCGGCCACCTTCGAGGGCGGCGCGGTGGACCTGGCGCTGGAGCTGGCCGGGCTGCACGCGCTGCTGAGGGACATCTGCGACGGGCTGGGGCAGGTGAGGGGACAGGGTGGCACCAAAATGTCACCAACTGCGACGGGCTGGGGCAGGTGAGGGGACAGGGGTGGCACCAGTGTCACCAGTGTCACCAGAGTGTCACCAGTGTCACCGGAGTGTCACCAAAATGGCACCAAAATGGCATAAAATGGCACAAAAATGGCACCAAATGGCAAAAAAATGGCACCAAATGGCACCAAAATGTCATCAAATGGCACCAAAATGGCATCAAATGTCACCAAAATGGCACCAAATGGCACCAAATGTCACCAAAATGGCACCAAAATGGCACCAAATGGCACCAGAGTGTCACCAGTGTCACCAGAGTGTCACCAAATGACACCAAATGGCACCAAAATGGCACCAAATGGCACCAAATGGCACCAAATGTCACCAAAATGCCATCAAATAGCACCAAAATGGCATCAAATGTCACCAAAATGGCACCATCTGTGACGGGCTGGGGCAGGTGAGGGGACAGGGTGGCACCAGAGTGTCACCAGTGTCACCAAATGGCACCAAAATGTCACCGGTGTCACCGGAGTGTCATCAAATGGCACCAAAATGGCACCAAATGGCACCAAAATGTCCCCATCTGTGCCGGGCTGGAGCAGGTGAGGGGACAGGGGTGGCACCAGAGTAGCATCAAGATGGCCGCCGGTGTGACTCAGTTTACCCAAAATTGTACAAAATTAACTAAAAAAAATGACACCAAAATTGTGAAAAATGGCACCAAATTGGCATAAAATGGCACCAAAATGACACCAAATGTCACCAAAATGTCATCAAATGGCACCAAATGGCACCAAAATGGCACCAAATGGCACCAAAATGTCCCCATCTGTGACGGGCTGGAGCAGGTAAGGGGACAATGGCACCAAAATGTCACCAAATGTCACCAAAATGGCACCAAAATGTCATCAAATGGCACCAAAATGGCACCAAAATGGCACCAAATGGCAAAAAATTGGCACCAAATGGCACCAAATGTCATCAAATGGCACCAAAATGGCATAAAATGGCACCAAAATGGCACCAAATGGCAAAAAATTGGC
>NW_026631059.1:0-1182 GCF_030028575.1 Malurus melanocephalus
CTGGAATTAAATGGGATTAGAATTCCCAAAAAACTCCCCAAAACTGCAGAATTAAAGTCCCAAAAATTGTGGAAATAAATCCCCCAAAATCTCAGAATTAAAATCCCAAAAATCTCGGAACTTAAGTCCCAAAAAGCCTGATACTAAATTCTCCAAAAAAAGCTGAATTGTGGAATTTTGGTGCTCAAAGAGCTTAAAAGAGCCTTTTCCCAAAGAAACTCAAACGGGAAAATTTTCAGATCTTTGTGGGAAAAAGACAAAAATTCAGGGAAACGAGAAGAAATCGGGAAAAAGGGAAGAAATTTGGGGAAAAAAACCCCAGAAATTTGAGGGAAAAGAGCAAAAATTCAGGAGAAAAAGGACAAAAATCTGGGAAAAAAGGCCCAAAATTTGGGGGAAAAGGTCAGGAATTTGGGGAAAAAAGAGCAGAAATTTGGGGAAAAAAGAACAGAAATTTGGGGAAAAAAGGCCCGAAATTTTGAGAAAAAGGTCAGAAATTTGGGGAAAAAAGAGCAGAAATTTGAGAAAATGGGAATTTCTGTGATTTTTAAGCCCCAGTACCTTGTAGGATACATTGCCATGGAATTGTGTCCCGGAAAATGCCGCACGGTCAGAAGTTGCTTGGCCTGTCCATCGATCCTCCCGTGGCTCCGGGCACTGCCGCCTCCAGATCCCGATCCTGAGGAGAAAAAATTGGGAATTATCGGGAAATTATCCCAGAAAAACACAGGGAATTCCCGGGTTTGATCAGGAAAAAAAAATAATGAAAAAAATTGGGAAATTCCCGTGGAAAAATGAATTTTCAGCAGCAAAATTGGAGTTTTTCCCATTTTTTTTTCTCGTTTTTTCCTGGTTTTTTTTCCCACCCCAAATTCCCATTCCAAGAAGAGATGAAGGATATGGAAAAACCCCTCAAAAATGAGGAAAAAGGRAGAAAATTCCAAGCTCAGCTCATCCCAGCTGGTTGGAATTTGTGATTCAAAAAAATCCCATTTCTACACCCAAAATTCCTGKTTTTATCAGGAAAAAATAAAAATTTTTGGGAATTTACCTGAATTCCAAATGCCCCTTGCAGGTGTGGCTCCCTCACCCTCTGACCTTCATTTTCCACGCTCCCTCTGGAAAAAGGTCTGGAAAAACAAGGAAATTCCCATTAAATTCCAGCGCCAAATTCCCAATTCC
>NW_026631060.1:0-1229 GCF_030028575.1 Malurus melanocephalus
ATTTCAGGTTCTGCGTGAGCAGCTGGGCGTGCGCTGCCTGCTGGGATTGACGGCCACGGCCTCGGCGTCCACGGCGCGGGAACTGCGAGTGGCGTTGGGAATTCCCGACGGGAAAACCTCCGGAATCGCCTTCGGAATCCCGGACACCCTGCGCCTCTGCGTCTCCATGGAAAACGACAGGGACAAGGTGAGAATCCCAAAATTCCCAAAAATTTTCGGAATTTTTTTTGGTTTTTTATGGGATTTTCCGCTTTTTCACGGCTTTTTTCCGCCATTTTTTGGCTTTCTTTTGTGGGATTTTTGGTTTTTTCCCACAATTTTTTCCCAATTTGGCTCCAATTTTTATTCTTCTTATTTTTTCCATGGGATTTTTTCCCATTCTTTTTTGGGAATTTTTGGGGTTTTTTATGGGATTTTCCGCTTTCTCGTGGCTTTTTTCCATCATTTTTTGGTGATTTTTTTATGAGATTTTCAATTTTTTGTGGCTTTTTCTTCCCATTTTTTTGCGAATTTTTCTTCGGATTTTTCATTTTTTCCATGAGTCTTTTTCTCTTTTTTGGGGGGGGAATTCTGGATTTTATTTACCACTTTTTTCTCCATTTTTTGGTGTTTTTTTCGGGGATTTTTCACCCATTTTTGGGGGAATTTTTGGGTTTTGCAATTCCCACGGGAATCACCTTCGGAATCCCGGACACGCTGCGCCTCTGCGTCTCCATGGAAACCGACCGCGACAAGGTGAGGAGCCAAAAAAATTTGGGAATTTTGGGTTTTTTTATGGGATTTTCCCCTTTTTTGTGGTTTTTTCCCATCATTTTTTGTCGATTTTTCGGTGAATTTTCCTCTTTTTTCCCCCAATTTTTTCCCATTTTTTTCATGGGATTTTCAATTTTTTGCGGGTTTTTTTCCCCGCAAAATTTTGGCAAAATTTACGTCCTAATTTTTTCATTTTTTCCAAGGGATTTTTTTCCCATTTTTTTTTGAGATTTTTGGGATTTTTCATGGCTTTTTTCCGCCATTTTTTGCTGGTTTTTTGCGGGGTTTTCGTCTTTTTCCCACAATTTTCCCCATTTTTTCTGGGATTTTTTTCCCATTCTTATTTTTTCCATCCCGGACACTCTGCGCCTCTGCGTCTCCATGGAAACCGACCGGGAAAAGGTGAGGAGCCCAAAAAATTTGGGAATTTTGTGGTTTTATATGGGATTTTTCGCGGCTTTTTTCCGCCATTTTTG
>NW_026631061.1:0-1191 GCF_030028575.1 Malurus melanocephalus
CGCACTCGTTCGTGTTCGCCCGGGGCCGAACCGGGAGGAGCCTCAGGGGGCTGGGCAAGGACCTGAGGAAAGTTCTGGAACCTTATACAGCACGGAACCTGCAGGTGATACTGGGCATACTGGGAATACTGGGAATGGGACATTGGAACAGGGACATTGGGGACATTGGGGACATTGGGGACATTGGGGACATTGGTGACACGGAGCCTCAGGGGGCTGGGCAAGGACCTGAGGAAAGTTCTGGAACCCTACACGGCACGGAACCTGCAGGTGGAGTTATACTGGGAATACTGGGAATGGGATATTGGGATACTGGGAATGGGATATTGGAACAGGGACATTGGGGACATTGGGGACATTGGGGACATTGGGACATTGGGGACACAGAGCCTCAGAGCGCTGGGAAAGGACCTGAGGAAAGTTCTGGAACCTTACACGGCTCGGAATCTGCAGGTGGGATAAACTGGGGATACTGGGAGCACTGGGAATGGGATATTGGGATACTGGGGATAATGGGATATGGGGGACATTGGGGACATTGGGGACATTGGGGACATTGGGGACATTGGGGACACGGAGCCTCAGGGGGCTGGGCAAGGACCTGAGGAAAGTTCTGGAACCTTACACGGCTCGGAATCTACAGGTGGGGTTATACTGGGGATACTGGGAATACTGGGAATGGATACTGGGAATAATGGGAATCAGTACTGGGGACAATGGGGACAATGGGAACATTGGGGACACGGAGCCTCCAGGGGCTGGGGAAGGACCTGAGGAAAGTTCTGGAACCTTACACGGCTCGGAACCTGCAGGTGGGGTTATACTGGAGATACTGGGAATACTGGGAATACTGGGAATGGGATATTGGAACAGGGACATTGGGGACATTGGGGACATTGGGGACAGTGGGGACATTGGGGACATTGGGGACATTGGGGACACGGAGCCTGCGGGGACTGGGCAAGGACCTGAGGAAAGTTCTGGAACCCTACACGGCTCGGAACCTGCAGGTGGGGTTATACTGGGGATACTGGGAATAATGGGAATGGATACTGGGAATACTGGGAATACTGGGATTGCGGACAGGAATAACGGGATTTTGGAATTTCCAGTGGTTCCCCAGGAATTTTGGGTTTTTTCCCAGGAATTTTGGGGTTTCCAAGGCTTTCCCTCAGGAATTTTGGGTTTTTT
>NW_026631062.1:0-1208 GCF_030028575.1 Malurus melanocephalus
AAATCCCCATTTTTTTCCCACATTTTCCATTTTTTCCCAAATTTCCCATTTTTCACCCCAAATCCCCCCCAGGCCGTTCCAGCCCCCGGCCCGGGACGAGGAGTCGGAGTCGCAGCGCAAAGCCCGGAGCCGCCTGATGCGGCAGTCGCGGAGAGCCACGCAGGTGGGAGCTGAAATCCCAAAAATCAACCCAAAAACACCCAAAAATTACCCAAAAATCACCCCAAAAATCATCCTGAAATCATCACAAAAATCAGCCCAAAAATGGCACAAAACCAGCCAAAAAAAACAGCGGAGAGCCACACAGGTGGGAGCTGAAATCCCAAAAAATCACCCCAAAAACACCCCAAAATCACCCCAAAAACAGCCCAAAAAAACCAGCAGAGAGCCACGCAGGTGGGAGCCCGAAATCACCAAAAATCAACCCAAAACCACCCCAAAAATTACCCAAAAATCACCCCAAAAATCACCCCAAAAATCACCCCAAAAATCACCCCAAAAATCATCCTGAAATCATCACAAAAATACCCAAAATCATCCCAAAAATCACCCCAAAATCATCCCAAAAATCACCCCAAAAATCACCCCAAAATCACCCAAAAACAGCCCAAAAAAACCAGCAGAGAGCCACGCAGGTGGGACCCGAAATCACCAAAAATCAACCCAAAATCACCCCAAAAATGGAAAAAATCACACAAAAAATCACCCCAAAAATGGCACAAAAACAGCCAAAAAAACCAGCAGAGAGCCACGCAGGTGGGAGCTGAAATCCCAAAAAATCACCCCAAAATCAGCCCAAAAATGGAAAAAATCACCCCAAAAACAGCCCAAAAAAAACCAGCAGAGAGCCACGCAGGTGGGACCCGAAATCACCAAAAATCAACACAAAAATGGAAAAAATCACCCCAAAATCACTGTAAAAATATCTCAAAAATACCCCAAAAATCAGCCTGAAAATATCACAAAAATCACCCCCAAAATCACCCCAAAAATCGCTACAAAAATGGCAGAAAAACACACAAAAAATATCCCAAAAACCGCCCCAAAATCACCCCAAAAATCACCCAAAAATCACCCAAAAATCGCCCAAAAATGACCCAAAATCCTCCCCAAAATCACCCCAAAATTACCCCAAATCACCCCAAAAATCACCCCAAAATCACCCAAAATCACCCCAAAATCACAAAAAAATCATCTCAAAAATATCC
>NW_026631063.1:0-1300 GCF_030028575.1 Malurus melanocephalus
TAATTAGGCGTGACATCGGTAAATGAAGGCTCGCTCCAGAGCGGCGCTGAGGCGTCTGCTCGGGGTTCTCTCACAAAGGGGGACACTGAGGCACGCGGGGTTAATCTGCGCCCATTTGCACACCCCTCGCTGAAGGGTAATTCCCTGCATCCCTGATTCTCCGCATCCCTGAATCCCCTGCATCCCTCATTCCCTGCATCCCTAATTCCCTGCATTCCTGATTCCCCTGCATCCCTAATTCCCTGCATCCCTAATTCCTTGCATTTCTGATTCCCCGCATCCCTGAATCTTTGCATCCCTAATTCCCTGCATTCCCGATTCCCTGCATACCTCATTCCCTGCATCCTTAATTCCCCTCATCCCTGATCCCCCGCATCCCTGATCTCCTGCATCCCTGAATCTTTGCATCCCTAATTCCCCACATCGCTGATTCCCCTTCATCCCTGATTCCCTACTTTTCTGATTCCCCGAATCCCTGATTCCCCGGATCCCTAACGCGCTTTGGAAGGGCTCACACCGCGAAGCCAGCCCGGGTAAAATGCATTTCCACGGGATATTCCACGGGATATTCCAGGGGATATTCCATGGGATATTCCACGGGAGCCAGTCCCGGAACGCTGTGAGGATGCTGGAGCCAATTCCTGCCTTTCCCTGTCGCCCACCCGATTTCCAGGGGATTCTCCCCAATTCCCAGAGGCTTCTCTCCGATTCCCGGGGGATTCTCTCCAATTCCCAGAGGACTCTCCCCGATTCCCAGAGGATTCTCCCCTATTCCCAGAGGATTCTCCTCGATTCCCAGAGGATTCTCCCGATTTCCAGGAGATTGTCCCCGATTTCCAGGGATTCTCCCCGATTCCCGGGGAATTCTCCCCGATTCCCAGGAGATTCTCCCCTATTCCCAGAGGATTCTCCTCGATTCCCAGAGGATTCTCCCCAATTTCCAGGGGACTCTCTCCAATTCCCAGGAGATTCTCCCCGATTCCCAGGGGATTCTCTCCAATTTCCAGGGGTTTCTCCCCGATTTCCAGGAGATTCTCCCCGATTCCCAGAGGATTCTCCCCGATTCCCAGAGGATTCTCCCCCATTCCCAGAGGATTCTCCCCCATTCCCAGAGGATTCTCCCCGATTCCCAGAGGATTCTTCCCCATTCCCAGAGGATTCTCCCCCATTCCCAGAGTATTCTCCCCGATTTCCAGAGGATTCTTCCCAATTCCCAGTCCCGTGCCGCTCCGGAGCCGCTCCGCCCGCACCTCCCCGGGGAGGACGGGAACAATTCCTGCAATGCAATAACAACTCCGGG
>NW_026631064.1:0-1239 GCF_030028575.1 Malurus melanocephalus
GCGGGGCTGGGGGCGTACCCCAAAACTGCAAATCCTAAACCTGGGAGAGGGCCTACAGCGGCGTGGGAGCGCCCCAAAACGTGAGTGACCCCATAAATGTGTGTTCTGTATAGATAATGTATGGGGTGTATGGCAGCGGGGCTGGGGGCGTACCCCAAAACTGCAAACCCCAAACCTGGGAGAGGACCCACGACAGCCTGGGAGCGCCCCAAAACGTGAGTGACCCCATTGGGATATGGGATATGGGGTATAGATAATGTATGGGGTGTATGGCAGCGGGGCTGGGGGCGTACCCCAAAACTGCAAATCCTAAACCTGGGAGAGGACCCACGACAGCCTGGGAGCGCCCCAAAACGTGAGTGACCCCATAAATGTGTGTTCTGTATGGGTAATGTATGGGGTGTATGGCAGCGGGGCTGGGGGCGTACCCCAAAACTGCAAATCCCAAACCGGGACGGGGTCCTACAACAGCCTGGGAGCGCCCCAAAACGTGAGTGATCCCATTGGGATATGGGGTGTGTATGGGGTGTGGGGTGTATGGCAGCGGGGCTGGGGGCGTACCCCAAAACTGCAAACCCCAAACCTGGGAGAGGGCCTACAGCGGCATGGGAGCGCCCCAAAACGTGAGTGACCTTATATGGGATATAGATAATGTATGGGGTATGGGGTGTATGGCAGCGGGGCTGGGGGCGTACCCCAAAAACGCAAACCCCAAACCTGGGAGAGGACCCACGACAGCCTGGGAGCGCCCCAAAATGTGAGTGACCCCATAAATGTGTGTTATGTATGGGGTGTATGGCAGCGGGGCTGGGGGCGTACCCCAAAACTGCAAACCCCAAACCTGGACGGGGTCCTACAGCGGCGTGGGAGCGCCCCAAAACGTGAGTGACCCCATTGGGATATGGGGTGTGTATGGGGTATGGGGTGTATGGCAGCGGGGCTGGGGGCGTACCCCAAAAACGCAAATCCTAAACCTGGGAGAGGACCCACGACAGCCTGGGAGCGCCCCAAAACGTGAGTGACCCCATAAATGTGTGTTCTATATGGGTAATGTATGGGGTGTGGGTCATTTATGGGGTATGGGGACATTGGGGACACTGAGGGCACATGGGATCCCCGTGTCCCTCCCAGCGTCGCTTTAGGATCCACAATGACCCCACAATGTCCCTGTGACCCCCATGGAGGTCACCTGGGKGTGTCCCCAATGTCCCCTGGGTGTCATCTGAGTGTCCCCAATGT
>NW_026631065.1:0-1193 GCF_030028575.1 Malurus melanocephalus
AAAATAAATTGAACTATTTATAAATAAAAAAGATGTAAATATATAAAAAATATAAATAATATATGTAATATAAATGCATATAATCGGTATAATATATATATTAATAAATATATAGTATAAATAATATATATAACTAAAAGTAAAATGAATTGAACTATTTATAAATCAAAATTTAAAAAATAAATATATAAATATAAATGGTATATATAATACAAATCCATATAGTATAAATATATAATATAAATATGTATATAATCTAAATAAAACATATAATAGAAATAAAAATAAAATAAATGGAATTATTTTATTTTGCTGTTCTATTTGACTGAGATGGTTTAATTTTGGTTTTTTTTCCAGGTTTTCATCATTTCCCTGATCGGGGACATCAAGTTCCAGCATTTCAACGCGGTGCTGGAGACGTACATCTACAAACACTTCAGTGCCACCCTSGCCTACGTGTGAGTGCCACSGGGACCCTCGGGTGTCACCGGCAGCTCCGGGGTGACGTCCGCTCCTGGCGGTGACCGGCTCCCAATTGTTTGGGATTTTATCCCCAAAATAAACTCACCAAGATCCTGAACTGCTACTGAATTAATCCCAATTTTTTAAATTTTATCCTCAAATTAAACTCACCAAAATCCTGAACTGCTACTGAATTATTCCCAATTATTTTGGGTTTTATCCCAAAAGAAACTCACCAAATTGCTGAGCTGCTACTGAATTAATCCAAATTTTGTCTTTATTTTATCCCTAAAGCAAATTCACCAAAGTGCTGAGCTGCTACGGAATTAATCCCAATTTTTTTGGATTTTATTCCCAAATTAAACTCATTCACCAAAGTGCTGAACTGCTACTGAATTAATCCCAATTTTTTTTTGTTTTTTTCCCCAAATTAAACTCACCAAAGTCCTGAACTGCTACTGAATTAATCCCATTTTTTTTATTTTATCCCCAAATTAATCGCAATTTTTTTTTTATTTTATCCCAAAGCAAACTCACCAAGGTCCTGAATTGCTACGTGGGCAGCGCTGAGGACTCGAGCAAGACCGAGCTGCTTTTTGCAGCCCTGAAAGCCCTGAAATACCTGTTCAGGTTCATCGTGCAGTCACGGCTGCTGTACCTCAGGTGGGTCCCCAATTTCTCCACGTAAAAATCATTAAAATTATTTTTAATGATTCATTCTTCACCAAATT
>NW_026631066.1:0-1300 GCF_030028575.1 Malurus melanocephalus
GTTTAATCTCTCAGAGTCGCAGGGAAACACAGAATTGGCAGCACCTAAAAAGCAAGAAAATATTCCACAATTTGGGGGGTTTTCTTTAGAAAATCTCCAAGGTACTTGTTGGGTTGTGAGGGATGTTCAGAAGCAGCAAAGCCCAGAGTGGCAGCTGACAGAACCCTGGAGATGTTGTTGTGCTCTTAAATCAGGATTTACAAACCCAGACAGGGAAAAAATGAAAATGGTAAAGGTGGAAATCCAACAGTTTAATCTCTCAGAGTCCCATGGAAACACAGAATTGGGCAGCCAAATAAAAGGAGAGAAAAATATTTTACAATTGGGAGATTTTCTTCCAAAAAAGCTCCAAGGTAATTGCTGAGAGATGTTCACAAGGAGCAAATCCCAGAGCTGCAGCTGATGGAACTCACCAGGAAACCCTGGAGATGTTGTGCTTTTAAATCAGGATTTACAAACCCAGATAGGGGAAAAAATGAAAATGGTAAAGGTGGAAATCCAACAGTTTAATTTGTCAAGAGTCGCAGGGAAACACAGAATTGAGCAGCCAACTAAAAAACAGGAAATTATTCTACAATTTGGGGGATTTTCCTCCAAAAAAGCTCCAAGGTAATTGCTGGGTAGAGAGGGATGTTCAGAAGAAGCAAATCCCAGAGTTGCAGCTGATGGAACGCACCAGGAAACCCTGGAGATGTTTTTGTGCTCTTAAATCAGGATTTACAAACCCCAGAAATTCTGTTAGATGGGTAAAAAGATTAAAATGGTTAAGGTGGAAATACAACAGTTTAATCTCTCAGAGTCACAGGGAAACACAGAATTGGCAGCACCCTAAAAAGCAAGAAAATGTTCTACAATTTGAGGGTTTTTCTTTAGAAAAGCTCCAAGGTAATTGCAGGGTAGCAAGGAATGTTCTGAAGGAGCAAATCCCAGATCAGCAGCTGATGGAACTGACCAGGAAACCCTGGAGATGTTGTTGTGCTCTTAAATCAGGATTTACAAACCCAGACAGGGAAAAAGTGAAAATGGTAAAGGTGAAAATCCAACAGTTTAATCTGTCAGAGTCACAGGGAAACACAGAATTGAGCAGCCAACTAAAAAGCAGGAAATTATTCTACTATTTGGGGGATTTTCCTCCAAAAAAGCTCCAAGGTAATTGTTTGGTTGTGAGGGATGATCAGAAAGAACAAATCCCAGAGCTGCAGAGCTGCAGCTGATGGAACTCACCAGGAAACCCTGGAGATGTTTTTGTGCTCTTAAATCAGGATTTACAAACCCCAGAAATTCTGTTAGATGGGTAAAA
>NW_026631067.1:0-1290 GCF_030028575.1 Malurus melanocephalus
GGATTTGGGGTCTCAGGGGTGTCCCCCCTGTGCCCAGGTGAGGAGGTGGCACAGGGGGGATTTGGGGTCTCAGGGGTGTCCCCCCTGTGCCCAGGTGAGGAGGTGGCACAAGGGGATTTGGGGTCTCAGGCGTGTCCCCCCTGTGCCCAGGTAAGGAGGTGGCACAGGAGGTGACACAGGGGGATTTGGGTCTCAGGGATGTTCCCCCTGTGCCCAGGTAAGGAGGTGACACTCAGGGTGGCACAGGAGGTGGCACAGGCAGATTTGGGGTCTCAGGCGTGTCCCCACCTGTGCCCAGGTAAGGAGGTGGCCCTGCGGGACCGGGACTTGGACACGGCCTCCCTGGCCCAGGTGCGGGCGCTGCTCCGCAAACACGAGGCCTTCGAGTCGGACCTGGCGGCGCATCAGGACCGGGTGGAGCAGATCGCAGCCATCGCCCAGGAGCTCAAGTATGGGACCCCAAAACAATCCCAAAATACATCCAGAATACTCCAAAACATCCCCTGAAACACCCACCGAAGTGTCCCCCAAATCACCCCCCAAAACCCTCGAAAGTGTCCCAAAAGCAGATCCCACCCCTCGCCCAGGAGCTCAAGTATGGCAACCCAAAACAACCCCAAAATACATCCCAGAATATCCCAAAACATACCCTGAAACACCCGTTGAAGTGTCCCCCAAATCACCCCCCAAAACCCTCGAAAGTGTCCCAGGGCACCCCAAAAGCAGATCCCACCCATCGCCCAGGAGCTCAAGTACGGGAACCCAAAACAACCCCAAAATACATCCCAGAATACCCCAAAACGTACCCCAAAACATACCCTGAAACATCCCCCGAAGTGTCCCTAAATCACCCCCCAAAACCCTCCAAAGTATCCCAGGGCACCCCAAAAGCAGATCCCACCATCGCCCAGGAGCTCAAGTATGAGACAGGGGACTGCAAAATTCACCCCAAATATCCCAAAATAACCCCCCGAATAACCCAAGCTGCCCCAAATTACACCCAAAATAACCCAAATTACACCCAAAATAACCTGAAATATCCCGCTGTGTTTTCCCTTCCTCCTTTTCCTCCCATTTCCCCCTATTTTTCCTGTTGATTTCCCGTTTTTCCCCCGTTTTTCCCGCAGCGAGCTGGATTACTACGACTCTCCGAGCGTGAACGCGCGCTGCCAGAAGATCTGTGACCAGTGGGACCTGCTGGGCTCGCTCACCCACAGCCGCCGGGAAGCGCTGGAGGTCAGCAGGACCAGGAACACCCCTGGGATTCCCTCAGGAGGGATCAGGATCCCA
>NW_026631068.1:0-1246 GCF_030028575.1 Malurus melanocephalus
GGCCTCGTCCCCGAGTACCCCGGGCCGGACAGCGGCCGGACACTCACCCTGGTGGCCAAAGTCATCCAGAACCTGGCCAACTTCAGCACGTGGGTGACAGCGGGGACACGGGATGGGGACAGAAAGGACAGAGGGACAGAGGGACAGAGGGACAGGGGACAGAGAGACAGAGGGACAGAGGGACAGAGGGGACAGAGGGGACAGAGGGACAGAGGGGACAGGAGACACAGGGGACACAGGGGACAGGGGACAGAGGGACAGAGGGGACAGAGGGGACACGGGGTGGACATGGGGACACTGGGACTGTCCCCTAGGCCACGATTGTCCCCAAGGTGTCACAGGGCAGTTGGGATTGTCCCCAGGGCCGGGCTGTCCCCAAGGTTGGGATTGTCCCCAAGGTTGGGATTGTCCCCAAGGCACCGTGGGACAGTTGGGTTGTGTGGTCACTGCTCCTGAAGATGACCATGAACATGGCGGTGACCCCTTGACCACACCAATGACCACACCCTGACCATTCAATGACCCTTGCCCATGCCAATGTCCACCCCAATGTCTACCCCAATGACCACCCCAATGACCACCCCAATGATCACCCCAATGTCCACCAAAATGACCACCCCAATGACCACCCCAATGACCCCTGTGCCCACACCACTGACCCCTGGCCACGCCACTGACCTCTGTGCCCATACCAATGACCCCCTCACCACACCAATGACCCCTTGACCCTGACAATGACCCCATTGCCCACACCACTGAGCATACCACTGACCCCTGCCCACGCCACTGACCCCCTGCCCACCCCAATGCCCACCCCACTGACCCCTGCCCACACCGCTGACCACTGTCCACCCCTGTGTCTGTGCCCAGGTTTGGCCACAAGGAGCCCTACATGGACAGTGCCCCCTGTCCACCCCAATGACCACCCCAATGCCCACCCCACTGACCCTTTGCCCACCTCGCTGACCACTGTCCGTGGCAGGTTTGGCCAGAAGGAGCCGTACATGGACAATGCCCACACCAATGTCCACCTCACTGACCACTGTCCACCCCACTGACCACTGACCCCTGTCCCCACGCCAGGTTTGGCCACAAGGAGCCGTACATGGCGTTCATGAACGATTTCCTGGAGCAGCACCGGGCCACCATGGCCGAGCTGTTGGTGGCCGTGGCCGTGGCCGAGCCCGCCGGACACTCGGCCACCTTCGAGGGCGGCGCGGTGGACCTGGCGCTGGAGCTGGCCGGG
>NW_026631069.1:0-1245 GCF_030028575.1 Malurus melanocephalus
ACCAGTTCAAACCAGTTCAAACCAGTTCAAACCAGTTCACACCAGTTCACACCAGTTCACACCAGTTCAAACCAGTTCACACCAGTTCACACCAGTTCAAACCAGTTCAAACCAGTTCGTTCCCAGTCCCCATTCCCACCCCTCAAACTCTCATTTTCCCCCCAAAAATCCCCATTTTTTCCTCATAAAATCCCCATTTTTTCACCCAAATCCCCTTTTTTTTCCTCCCAGTTTATCCCAGTTTATCCCAGTCCATCCCAGTCCATCCCAGTCCCGGTTTTTCCCCCTAAAATCCCCGTTTTTTCCTGTAAAATCCCCATTTTTTTTCATAAAATCCCCATTTTTTTTGCTCCCAGTCCCTCCCAGTTTATCCCAGTCCATCCCATTTTATACCAGTTTATCCCAGTCCATCCCAGTCCCGATTTCTACCCCATAAAACCCCCATTTTTTGCCCTAAAATCCCCGGATTTTTTGCTCCCAGTCCCTCCCAGTTTGTCCCAGTCCATCCCAGTTTATCCCAGTTTATCCCAGTCTATCCCAGTCCATCCCAGTCTCGGTTTTTCCCCATAAAACCCCCATTTTGGCCCGTAAAATCCCCATTTTTTTTCAGAAAACCCCCGGATTTTTTGCTCCCAGTCCCTCCCAGTCCCTCCCAGTCCCTCCCAGTCCATCCCAGTTTGTCCCAGTTTGTCCCAGTCCTCACGGGGGTCTGGAACGTGGAGTACAGGTGGGTCAAATCCCCATTTTTGCCCTAAAATCCCCATTTTTGCCCCTAAAATCCCCGTTTTTTTTACAAAACCCCCTTTTTTTTGCTCCCAGTCCCTCCCAGTCCATCCCAGTCCCGGTTTTTCCCCATAAAATCCCCATTTTTTGCCCTAAAATCCCCGTTTTTTTTCATAAAACCCCCGTTTTTTTGCTCCCAGTTTATCCCAGTCCATCCCAGTGCTCACGGGGGTCTGGAATGTCGAGTGCAGATGGGTCAGATCCTCATTTTTGCCTCTAAAATCCCCATTTTTCTTCATAAAACCCCCGTTTTTTTTGCTCCCAGTTTGTCCCAGTCCATCCCAGTTTATCCCAGTCCATCCCAGTCCCAATTTTTCCCCAAAAATCCCCATTTTTCCCCATAAAACCCCCATTTTCCCCCACAGAATCCCCATTTTTCCTCCTAAAACCCCCATTTTTCACCCTAAAACCCCCAGATTTTTTGCTCCCAGTCTATCCCAGTTTGTCCCAGTTTATCCCAGT
>NW_026631070.1:0-1300 GCF_030028575.1 Malurus melanocephalus
CGCGGGCTCGCAGGGCCGGCAGCTGTGCCGCTCTGGGGCAGCTGTGCCGCTCGGGGCCGTGACAGGCTCTGTGTTGCCAGGGATCGCCGGGGTGCTCATGCTGGGCCAGAAGGAGGAGCTGCAGGTCCTCAGGGAGGGTGAGTGAGGGCAGCGGGAGGGTAGCGAGGGCTGGCGCTGGGAGCTGCCATCCCTGCCCCGGCTGCCTTGGGCCCTGCTGCCCGTGCGGACGAGGGTCGGCGGCTCTGGCAGAGTGGACACAGAGGTTTCAGGGACACGTGGGGGATCCGTGGCCAGCACCCTCCGGCTGATCCAGTTGTCTCCTGCTCCCTCGTGGCCATGGCAAGGGCTGGGCAGGATGCCCCTGGGGGCAGGCAGGTCTCTTTGCATTGGCGCAGATGGCGGCTCTGAGCGTGCCTCTCTTCCTCTGTCTCTTGCAGCCCTTCAAGCCCTGACGAAAGACGACAGCCCCTCCTTCTTTACGCTCTTTGTCGAAGCCACATTTGACAAAAGAGTCGCGGAACTGCAGCCCTCATGCACTGCGTGAGCTGAACCAGCATCCCTAAAAGGCCTCCAGACACCACGGAGCATGAGCCCACCTGCTGGCCAGAAGGGACCAGCTGCAGCTCCAGGCACAGCTGATGCTGCTCACAGCTGAGCCTGTGGGAAGCTGCAGCACCTCGTGCCATCCCGCTCCCCGTTGACAGCTCCCTCCCTCCCTGCAGCCCTCACACCCTGCACATCCCCCTTGTTTCCCTCGCACCTCATCCCTTCCCTTCACCTTCTGTTCATAAAGTTTGGCTTCTTAACTTTATCTGCGTCTCTGTGGAGTTGAAGTAGCGCAAAATGAGCCCTGGGATACGCAGGCCCCTGACGCTGTTCTCTTCTGCGCTGTGTTTTGTGCAGTGGCAGGGAGGTCCAAGGGCAGATGTGGCTGCGAAGGTTCCTGTCCTGCTGGTCCAGGTGCACAAAGAGAGATGGGCTTGAAAGGTCTTGCTGAGCATGGTTTAGGGGAGAAAGAGGCTGGATTTTAGAAGAGCCACTTGAGCCTTCTCTGGAGGCAGCTGTCAGGGATTCCATGGCGAGCATGGGCAGAAAAGGGCTAAGGAACTTGCAATGCTGCAAATTTTCAAGAACAGCTTCCTGAAAGCACAGCAATGCTCTATCCCTGCACAGGGGCACGGGGAGGGCAGAACCAGCGACCACCCATGCTTAACAGTGAGCTTTGGCTAAAAGCAAATGGAGCAGCAGCCGAGTGGCTGAGGCTCAGAGGCGCGACCATGCCAGTGTACGGAGCGCTGTC
>NW_026631071.1:0-1186 GCF_030028575.1 Malurus melanocephalus
GGGTTCTTGGCGTGGTCCTGTGAAGGAGTTGGGCTTGATGATCCTTCTGATGCCTCAGGATTTCAGTTTCTCTATTTCCATGTCTCTGTACCCCTGTGATTCTTCAGTGTTTAACACCACACTCCACAGACAGTGCTGAGCTCCTGCTCTCCCATTTTCACACAAAACAATTCCTCTGCAGCCCCAAACTCAAGGACACCTCCCTGTGCCAGGCCCCAAGAGATGGAAACAACAGAGAATTGGGGGAGCCAAGTTGGAGTGAATGACTGCATTGGCTGAGCTGCAATTGGAGGATTCAGCCCCAAAATGGACAAAAGTGAGAAAGGGTGAAAAACCTGTGAGCCATTGTCCATTGTGGGTGTGGGACTGCCCTGAATGGCCCTGAAGGCCCTCAATAAACAGAACTGCTTTGAATTCTCTGAATTCTGTCCAGCCTCTTTTTTAGGGAGCTGGATTCAGGCATCACTTCCAACCCAGGGTGTTCTAGGAATTAATGATTCAGCTGTGGGCAAACCATTGTAAATCCAGGTGTCCTGATGGTACAGAAGATATTTCCAAGATCAGGATCTCTTTTTGGAGCTCTCTGTAAYGCCTGACACTGAGGGACTTTTGCTTCATCACCAGCAGGTGACCAGCCTGAGTTTTGCTGTGTGTCAGAGAAGGAAATGCTCCTTCACTGAATAATTTGTAACCCTCCTGTCCTCTTTGCAGCCACCCTATATAACATGAGTTAAAGCTTCCTTGATCCCATCTAGAGGAGCCTTGACAAGTCCAAGCTGTGTGGAGAGGGCCGGCAGGGAGCAGTTTGACAGAATGGAAGGATTTTCATACAAAATACAGGTCAGGGTGCCTTTGCTTCATGCCTGGCCTTGCTGATCCATGCCAGAGCCCTGTCTCTTCCAGGCCTGCCCCATCCCAGAGAAATGACTTCCCTGCAGGCACATTGCATTAATCACTGGGTCCAGCTATGGRGGAGGATGTGCAGCTGCTCCAGGACTCTGAGTTCATGGATCTTCACTGTGGACAGAGTCTAAACCCTGCCTGCTGGCAGGACATGAATTCTGTGACTCTGGGTCASAGCACTGCTGGTGAAATTTTGCAGCTGATGAGCAGAGGGGCCGAGTGACACATCCTTGGTTGTGCCTGTGACAGAGGAGAGCATCAGGGCTGAGTCTCTGGATTGGCC
>NW_026631072.1:0-1269 GCF_030028575.1 Malurus melanocephalus
TAAAAAAAAAAAAAAAAGAAAAAAAGAAGGTCGAACTTGTTAACTCTTTGCTGTTATGATCAACACGGAAACAGATGCATTTACTCTCATGACATTGGGAAACTACCACACCAAAACCACTGTGCACACAGATGAACAGAGACAGCAAGACAGCTACAACAGAAAAGGAAACTACCTTTGCAAGAAATAAAAATTTGTCTATCCTCCATTCAATATTTGTTAGATCTAGACTACAAAGCAAGTTTCCTTCTTAGGTAGTGGCATTTAGCAACAATTTATAAATTTCTAAACCAGTACATATATAAATATGTTTCTGGTATAGTACACATAAATACATATAACTTTCCTAAAACATATTTCACAATTTAACTTCTGTAATTATGTGTATTTTGTGTTACAGCTAAATGTAAAACTACTCATCTATTATATTGCTGTACCTCAAGTATTTCCTATACCGTGCTGATTAAATAAGCAAGGAAATCATGGACAGTCGCACATTCTGAGTTAGGAAAGAAGTGAACATCTTGGAAAATTGCTCAACAGAATAGTACAAGATCTAATACTTAAAGCCTGCAACTTACATTCASAAAATCACAAAATATTATCACAAACTCTTTAGTCAACAAGTTGTTAATACCTTCCTTGTATTTCTTAAGCATAGAAAAGTCTCTTAATTATTCTAAATCTCCCATATCATCATAAAACAAACCTAGCTTGTCAACAACCTCTGGAGGTCATCTAGTCTTAACCACTGTCTAAAACATGAACAAGTACAAAAGGTTGCACAAAGTCATGCCCAGTCAAAGTYTGARTATCTCTAGGAACAGAGATTCCAACTCCTGGTCTGAGCAACCCATTCCACTGTTGGTCTACTCTGGTAAGAATTGTTCTTCTTTCACTTAATTACGGTTTCCATGTTGTAACGTGTCCTCTACCTCTAATCCCACCCCTGCCTACCAGTAAGGAGAACATTCCRGCTCTACCTTCTCTAAACTACCTCCAAGGACAGTTGAAAATACCAACAAAATCTGTCTTAGGCTTCACTCTTTAAGATTATTTTCTCATCCTTCTCTCATGCAAACACTTTCCAAGGACATTCTTGACACGTCTAGAGAGACAATAGGCAAAATCAACGGAGTCCATGCTTTCTCACTCTAATGCACTGCACATTCAGTATTACAATAGATTTCCAAGTTTGGAATTCAAACTATATACAGTAGCACCTAAATGAGGATCACAACGTAAAAAATACATTTCTCTACAAATCAC
>NW_026631073.1:0-1285 GCF_030028575.1 Malurus melanocephalus
TTTTTTTTTATTTGAACAGGGAAATTTTTTGAACATGGGAGTTGGACTGGACATATCATTCCCTCATGCAGACATTGGATTAAATTCTTCTTTTAACTGAATACCAAYAAAGTAAAAAAGGACAGTTGATATGTAGATGCGATTCAGAGCACRATTAAAACTATTCTGTGAGGGAAATGTGCAAGTGAGAATCTATAGTGTCAGCATGTCCCATGGGGTGAGTACAGGCCTTGATTAGTTTTTGAAGCAAATAAAACCAGACTCAGAATAATCTTAACATCTTCTTCCCCTCTTCAAAATMATTTTCAAGTAATCTTTGACATAAGTGTTTATGTGTTTTCTTGTTTTTCTGGTGTCGTTGACTCTTCTTCACTGAATGTAACACTTAAGATAGAGGGATATCTTTGCATTGACTTTCCCTAGGTTAATGTAATCTTATTGAATAAAAGCTCTGATTTCTATGGTCAAATGCACCTTTATAAAGGCAGCACTATAGTGTCAAGAGACGGAGTGACTGCATAGTACTTCTTGTTTTTTTAGTCTGTGTTTCCCTTGGCAATAGCATGTGTCTGACTGCTTACAATTACTTGAATACATGTCCGAACATGGGAGCCTTGAATATGAACCATAAAAGAACAAACTTTATCAAAAGGCTTCACTGCAGCCTCTGATTACCACACCTGTGCTTTCTTCTGCACAAGCTTTCTTGTCTCACAAACACTGACATATATCTTGGAAGTAATTGCTCCCCTGAGCTTGTCAGAGGCTTCTAGAAACAAGCTCTAGGGATAGAATCCTCCAGGTGCCTCTAAAATAAACTCTTTCTCATGAGTTTCTTTCTCTTAAAGAGATCAGCAGTGTTCAAAGTCTTTTTTTGCCTTCAGATGGAAAGTCTATTCTATCTGCAGTTTTTGTAAGGGAATGCATTGGCAATCTATAAAAGCATGTCTACCAGCATGAGCTGCCACAGCTGCATTATGAGCTCATGCGGCACAGCACATGTTTGTGAGGCTTAGGGACACACCACAGTTCTAGTCTCGTTTAAGGTACTGTGTTAATTGTCATGTAGCTTTCATAATTAAAATAGGTCTGGAGCCATTTCCCTTGGTTCATGTGTGTGCAGAAAGCTCTGCTTCTGGAGCAAACCTGCAAATCCACCTAACCTTGTATGTCAGAATAAAAATCTGGTCAAGTGATGTCAACTAGAGCTCAGTTTAGTTACTCTTTCTTTTTACTTCGTGTTTAAAAGGTGTCTTGACTTAAGAGATGTATTTAAAAAAAAAAA
>NW_026631074.1:0-1189 GCF_030028575.1 Malurus melanocephalus
ATCGGGGCTCTGCAGGTGAGGGGACAATGGGGACACAGCTGGGGACAATGGGGACACACCTGGGGACAATGGGGACACAGCTGGGGACAATGGGGACACAGCTGGATAGGGACAGTGACACCCTGCGCTTCCAGAGCGCCGCCATCGGGGCTCTGCAGGTGAGGGGACAATGGGGACACAGCTGGGACACACCTGGGGACAATGGGGACACAGCTGGGGACAATGGGGACACACCTGGGACACACCTGGGGACAATGGGGACACAGCTGGGGACACAGCTGGGGACAATGGGGACAATGGGGACACACCTGGATAGGGACAGTGACACCCTGAACCCAACCTGCGCTTCCAGAGCGCCGCCATCGGGGCTCTGCAGGTGAGGGGACAATGGGGACACAGCTGAGACACCTGGGGACAATGGGGACAATGGGGACACACCTGGGACAGCTGGGGACAATGGGGACACACCTGGGGACAATGGGGACACAGCTGAGACAGGTGGAACACACTGGGACACACCTGGGGACACACCTGGACACAGCTAGACAGGGCAGTGACACCCCAAAATATGTCACATGTCACCAGAGGGACACGGGATGGGATACGGGGACAGGGGAGGTGGCAGATGTCACTGTGGGTGTCACACCTGTCACACCCATGTCCCCTGTGTGATTTGTGTCACATTTGTGTCACATTTGTGTCCCCAGGAGGCGAGCGAGGCGCACCTGGTGGGACTCTTTGAGGACACGGGGATGGGATATGGGGACAGGGGAGGTGACAGCTCTCCCTGTGGGTGTCACACCCATGTCCCCTGTGTCACCTGTGTCACATTTGTCACCTGTGTCCCCAGGAGGCCAGCGAGGCGTACCTGGTGGGACTCTTTGAGGACACGGGGGTGTGACACAGCTGTGGGTGTCACTGTGGGTGTCACACCCATGTCACACCCGTGTCACTTGTGTCACCTCTGTCCCCAGGAGGCCAGCGAGGCGCACCTGGTGGGACTCTTCGAGGACACGGGGGTGTGACACTGGGACAGGGGAGGTGACAGAATCACCTGTGGGTGTCACACCTGTCACACCCATGTCCCACCATGTCACCTGTGTGTCACCCGTGTCATTTGTGTCACCTGTGTCCCCAGGAGGCGAGCGAGGTGCACCTGGTGGGACTCTTTGGGGCTGTTTGGTGACAT
>NW_026631075.1:0-1219 GCF_030028575.1 Malurus melanocephalus
AGTTCTCCATTTTCCACAGGAGTTGGACAGACTGGTACAGCATTTTATGCTTTCCATCTTGCAGACATTTGAGCACATAAACTGTGTTAATGAGCTGCACCCTGACAGGCTCAGGCTGACATTCCCCTCCMTCCTCAGCACAGCAATTGCTGTTTTTGCAGACTCTCTCCAGATATCCCATCAGCACGTTCTGCACGGCTCCCACCGCCTTCCGCATGCTGGTGCAGCACGATGTCAGCAGGTACAGGGACAGAGGGGAGGGTGGGGAAGGGAAGGGAAGGTTTGGGAAGGGAAGGGAAGGTTTGGGAAGGGAAGGTTTGGGAAGGAAAGGGAAGGGGCTGCAGGGCTGGGGCACAGCCTGAGTTCCTCAGCTCCCTTCATTCTCCTTTGCACCAAAAGGAAATCCAGGTAGCCACAGTTGCTGTCAGAAAGGAAGGCTGTGCTCTGAAATATGACAATAACCACTCACACCATGGGCTGCTGGGGCTTCAGGCCTGGCTCTTTGAAAGGCAGCACAGAGGGAACAAGGGAGGGTGTTTTATGTTGTCACTTGCTCTCAGCTTAGGGCTCACGGTTACATTTAATTCAATGTTTTGGGCAGCACTGGATCAGGAGTTACTGGAGAGCAGTGGAGTTGTTCTCATGTGTTTGATAATGAGGGGAGCAGGTAGAGGAGCTTCACATTTATTGTTATTTCAGAGTCATTTGGCAGCTGTTCWCCCCAGTTTGTTACTCTGTAAAATACCCAGCTTGTGCGAAGTTTTGCAAGGAGTTCTCACATCTTCAATGATGTATTTATTCTTGTCACATGCTGAGAAAAGCCAGCCCAGGTTTAGTTGAAAGCTCAGGCTGTGTCTCCCTGTTCAGCTTTGGGTGTGCCTGGGAAGCCGAGGACGCTGTTCAGTCAGGGCCACTCTCTGCTCTTTCCAGGAGTTAAGAGAATTATTTCATTTCCTTTTCTCCCAAGGTACAAGTTCCCGAGTCTGAAGCACTGTGTCACTGCAGGAGAAGCACTCAATCCTGAAGTGTGGGCCAAGTGGAAAATGCAGACAGGGCTGGAAATCCATGAAGGTTATGGCCAGACCGAAACMGTACGTTGGCATCAATTCTTACAGTATTCCCATTCAAAGGTAACAATAGCAGAGCCATGTTGTCCTTGAGAAATCAATCAAAAGGTGAGAATCATTTGTGTGATCTTTTTAAAATACTTTGTATAATT
>NW_026631076.1:0-1188 GCF_030028575.1 Malurus melanocephalus
CCTGGGCCTGGCTGATGCGGACGGGCTGGGGGAAGAGGCTCCAGATCACGCTCTCTGAGCAGGGAGGGGTGGTCAGGGAGCCGTTGTAGCGGTAATAACGCTCCAGCTGCACCGGCAGCAGCTCCCGGATGCTGAATGTGGGGATGGCCACGCTCTGCCCTGTGGGGACAGACAGCATTTGGGGGTGCCAGAGGGGGATCTGAGGTGTCCCCCCGTGTCCCCACGCCACCCCTGCCTCTCCTCACCTGCGTAGCGGATGCTGCCGAGGTGCCTCAGGATGTTGTTGTAGGCGGGGTGGGGGTCATCGCCCACCTGGGGGGGATGGGGGGTCAGTGAGGGGTTTGGGGAGCCCGGGGGTGTGGGGTCTGTACCCCCAGGAGCAATGGGGTGAGGGGTTTGGGGAGCCCGGGGTTGGGGTCTGTACCCCCAGGAGTGATGGGGTGAGGGGTCAGTGAGGGGTTTGGGGAGCCGGGGGGTGTGGGGTCTGAACCTCCAGGAGTGATTGGGGGTCAGTGAGGGGTTTGGGGATCCAGGGGGGTGTGGGGTCCGTACCTCCAGGAGGACACCGAGCACCGCCAGCCCGCCCGGGTGCTGCTGCGCCGCGCCGGCATCGGGGAAACGCTCGGCATCGAAATGCACCACGTGCATCTGCGGCACAGCAGAGACCCCCTGAGCCCCCCAACCCAGGGACCCCCATCCCTGCCCCAGCTCCCATCCTGAGCCTCTCGCAGTGCCCGGAGCTGCCCCCCATTCCTGGACCTGCTCCCACTCCCCCTCCTGCACCCCATCCCCTTCCTGCACCCCATCCCATTCCTGGATCCATTTCCCTCACCAGGGCCCCTTTCCCATTCCCTGCAGCAAATTCCTGCAGTGCAAACCCATTTCCCACCCTGTTCCCGTGCTGTTTCCCACACTGACACCCCTTCCCACAACCATTTCCCACAACCATTTCCCACAACCATTTCCCACAACCATTTCCCACACATTCCCGTGCCGTTTCCTGGCCCCGGGCCCGTTCCCATGCTCCGTTCCTCAGCCGTTTGCTGCCCCCAGACCCATTTGGTACCTCAGCGGGGGCGCGGTGCCCGTCCAGCAGGTGCTCAGCGCCCGCAGCCCGGCCCGGCCGGCCCCAGTGGAAATGGAGCTGAACCGCAGTGAAGGGGTGGGACAGACCCCGGAGCCGCAGGG
>NW_026631077.1:0-1299 GCF_030028575.1 Malurus melanocephalus
TCAGCAAAAGGAGCCCTACCCGCTATGTTTTCAAGCCAATCCATTATGGCACTGAGGTTGATGGACAGGCTGCCCATCAGGCCTGGGCCAATTGCACATGCTAGTTACACCTCTGTGATGACATATTGTCTTGTATTAAGAAGAATTCAAAACAMGAAAGGTGCGGCCGCCTTTTAATTTTTATGTTTTTAGTATCATGCATTGGGGAAAAACTGAGCCGGAGGGTTAGGAGATGTAAGAAGAAAAATGGAGACCCAAGATCCCAGTAATGTAAAATAGGTGCTCTGCTGTGTTGTTTGGACATTGGGGAAAACAAGCTGTTCTCGAAAGGACTATTTCATCAATGGGAGACCTGTATAGAAAAGGAGAGCGACCTTGCTCTGAGARGACCCTGGCCTTTGAGGATTGGACTGATCAGGAGCCAAAAAGGGGGAAGAAGCTTGGCCCCCCGCTCATGTCTGAAGCGAGTTGATGCAAAATAATTGTGTTCTGCCGGGAGGGAAGAGGGCCCTGCCCTACATCTGAAGTAAGTGAATGCTTAGAAGAAGCTTAGAAGAAGTTTTGTGATAGTGGCCTTACGCTGTCAAAATCATGTGGTTTGGCCTTGGAGAACATTCTTTCCTTTATCCCACAAGGGAAAGAAAAGAATCCCATGCCATCAGCAGTTATACACTGACTGTTTCTTGAGAAAAGAACTTCAACAGCTTGGACTCTTCTCCTGTGATGCTGGGTGACAACCATAATGAGTAGCTTGATCTATGTTATGGCATTCCTGCCCCTCTTTGTATGCGGGAAGACATGGAGACACGGAGAGGGACGACCTCAGAAATAGAGAGGTCCACAGAAAGAATAGCAGGTGTCTTAAAATGTCCATTTTTATTTTTCTTTTCCTTGTAAATTTTTTCCCTCTCTTTGTTCCACTCCCCGGTGCGGTAGTATTCTTAGTAGTTTCTAGTAATAAATCTATTTTGCAACTWAAGTTCAAACTAAACCTGTCTGTTAATTAAGTTCAAAGTCAGCCTGTCTGACCATTCTCTGGAGCGTATACGTATTTTTCTCTCAATCATGTTATGATATCTAAAAGCCACAAATTTTAGTGTTAATTGGGTTTTGCTAGCCCCTTCTGCCTCACCGGTGGCGGGGGAGGGAACGATGTGGCAGCTTTTRGCATTTGACCCAGTTCAAACTACGAGATTTTTAGTGCCGTGACTCGGATAAGGGAAAAATCGGGTTTAAACCCACGACAGGTGTGTTGGGTTCTGTCCCAAGGTGTCCAGGGATCCCTCGTGAGGAGCGTAG
>NW_026631078.1:0-1238 GCF_030028575.1 Malurus melanocephalus
TCAGTGTCTCCACTCCGTTGTCCGGCAGCTCCAGGTGAGTGACCAGGGCCAAACGCTCGGGCAGCGGCAGCGAGGTCAGCACCTAAACCAGTATAAACCAGTATAAACCAGTATAAACCAGTATAAACTGGTATAAACCAGTTTAAACCAGTAAAAACCGGTATAAACCAGTAACCCCAGTTCCCATTTTTCCCCCATTTTTCCCGTTTTTTTCCCCAAATTTTCCCATTTTTACCCTTCCCAGTTTAACCAGTAACCCCTCCCAGTACAAACCAGTACAAACCAGTCCATCCCAGTATAAACCAGTAACTCCAATTCCCAAATTTCCCCATTTTTAACCCTTTAATTCCCATTTTTTCCCAATTTTTCCCCATTTTTTCCCAAATTTTCCAGTTTTTTCCCCAAATTTCTCCCTCCCAGTATAAACCAGTATAAACCAGTATAAACCAGTATAAACCAGTAACCCCAATTCCCCAATTTTCCGCCATTTTTCTCCATTTTTAATCCTTTAAATCCCATTTTTCCTCATTTTTTCCCAAATTTTCCTGGTTTTTCCCCAAATTTCCCCCTCCCAGTATAAACCAGTATAAACCAGTGTAAACCAGTCCATCCCAGTTGCTCCCAGTATAAACCAGTAACCCCAATTCCCCATTTTTAATCTTTTAATCCCCTTTTTTTTCCCAATTTTTCCCAATTTTTCCCCATTTTTTCCCAAATTTTCCCGGTTTTTTCCCCAAATTTCCCCCTCCCAGTCTAAACCAGTCCAAACCAGTATAAACCAGTATAAACCAGTATAAACCAGTAACCCCAAAATCCCTCCCAAAAAACCCCAAATTCCCTCCAAATCCTTCCCAGTATGAACCAGTATAAACCAGTAACCCCAAAAACTTCCCAAAACACCGTCCCAGTCTCTCCCAGTATAAACCAGTATAAACCAGTATAAACCAGTAATCCTAAATTCTCTCCCAGTAACTTCCAAACTCCCCAAAACCCCTCCCAGTCCCTCCCAGTATAAACCAGTAAAAACCAGTAAACCCAAATCCCATTCCCT
Organism: Malurus melanocephalus; assembly: GCF_030028575.1. Lineage (NCBI taxonomy): Eukaryota > Metazoa > Chordata > Aves > Passeriformes > Maluridae > Malurus > Malurus melanocephalus. Next base: position 1,052 of record NW_026631078.1, read on the forward strand.
ACCCCTCCCAGTCCCTCCCAGTCCATCCCAGTTCAAACCAGTATAAACCAGTAACCCCCCAAACCCCTCCAAAACCCGTCCCAGTTACCTCCCAGTCACTCCCAGTATAAACCAGTATAACCCAGTAACCCCCAAACCCCCTCCCAGTGACCCCAAAACCCCTCCCAGTGACCCCCAAACCCTCTCC
>NW_026631079.1:0-1275 GCF_030028575.1 Malurus melanocephalus
AAAAAGAAAAAGAAAAAGAAAAAGAAAAAGAAAAAGAAAAAGACCTATTTATTTAACAAAACAACAACAACAAAATAATATGCCCACAAAGAAGAAAGGGGGAAAAAATATAAAACAAAAAAAAAAACCAAAAAAAAACCTGTGGGAGCAGCTGTTGGATCTTAAAGTCTTTCTCTTCCCTCCTGGGAGTGGCTTCCCCTCCGGGTCCCCAGAGGGGCTGGACAGAGTCTCTCTCCAGTGGTTCACTGAAGGATCTTTCTCACCTGTCCCGCCACGGGAAAACCCTCCAATTCTCAGATGACGAAGAAAAAAAAGAAAATATTCGAGGAAAAAACAAGTCCAAAGAAAGGGAGAAAAAAGAGCAGTCCCAGAGAGCAGACAGCTTCTTTTCCACCGCTGATCCCGAGAGAGAGTCTCCCCGGGAAAAACAAAAAACAAAACGTGTGTGTCTTGTGCCTTTTGCTCCCATTGTCCTTGAAGGGAGGAACGTCACCAAACAAACCAGAGCAGTCTCGACTCATGTAGAGTTCCAGAAGGGTTGTTTAACTTGCCTCTAACATAAGCAGATGATAGGAACACAATCCTCAGCTAACCCGGGACACTGTGCTCGTACCCGGTGAATTTATCCTGTGCCAGGGGCGGAACGGGACCGCCCTGAAGGATAAACGGGAGCGGGGCTGATCCCGGTTCTGACTCGGGACTGCCCAGACCCAGCCGGGATTTCTCCTCATTGCTGAATTTCCAGCGACATCTTCTGTACAGAGAGAAAACCTCTGCGTTCAGCAGCTCCAGGAATGGAACTGGAAAATTCATCCCCACCCACATGGAAACTCAGCCTCTGTTGAAATCAAACACCGAAGGATTTGCATTTTCAGTAAACCGGCAGCACTGAGTTGTGCGCTTGAGACACCCACAGGTGCCAAAACATTCTAATTTTACAAAGAAAGTACATCAACCTCACTTTGTGATAAATTCGTGCAGTTTCTGGCATGGGATGTAATGGGTGTGAGAAATAAACATCCACTATGGTAAAAAAAGTAAAGGATAAGTCTGGCTATAAATATCAAAAGCTCGTGTAAAATAAATTCCCAGGGCTATAAATATCAAAACCTCATGTCAAATTAATACCCACGATTAAAGTATATGATCAGGGATAGTTGTTTTTTTTTTTCTTTATGTCACCCCGAGTCTTTCCCAGAGATTTTCAGTCACATGGGCAGATGACTGTGGTAAACATTTGCTCTCAATAGTATTTTTATACTGTGTCAAGAGTTT
>NW_026631080.1:0-1298 GCF_030028575.1 Malurus melanocephalus
GGTGATGAGGATCTTCACCGTGGCGTCGGCAGAGCTGATCTCGAAGCCGGTCTCGTTGGTCAGCATGGTCAGCACTGGGGGGAAACGCCGGGAATTGTGCGTGGAGCTCCGCGGGAATTGCTCCTGAGCTCCAGGAATGCCACGCGGAGCTCCGGGAATGGCATGTGGAGCTCCGCAGGAATGGCACGTGGAGCTCCGCGGGAATTGCTCCCAAGCTCCGGGAATTGCACGTGGAGCTCCGGGAATGGCATGTGGAGCTCTGTGGGAATTGCTCCTGAGCTCCGGGAATTGTGTGTGGAGCTCCGGGAATGGCACATGGAGCTCCACGGGAATTGCTCCTGAGCTTTGGGAATGCCACGCGGAGCTCCGGGAATGGCACGTGGAGCTCCGCGGGAATTGCTCCTGAGCTCCAGGAGTTGTGCATGGAGCTCCGCGGTAATTGCTCCTGAGCTTCAGGAATTGTGTGTGGAGCTCTGGGAATGGCACGTGGAGCTCCGTGGGAATTGCTCCCAAGCTCCGGGAATTGCACATGGAGCTCCACGGGAATTACATGTGGTGCTCCACGAGAATTGTATGTGGAGCTCCGCGGGAATTGCTCCTGAGTTCTGGGAATTGCGCGTGGAGCTCCACGGGAATTGCTCCCGAGCTCTGGGAATGGCGCATGGAGCTCCAAGGGAATTGCTCCCGAGCTCCAAGAATTGCGCATGGAGCTCCGCGGGAATTGCGCATGGAGCTCCACGGGAATGGCACGTGGAGCTCCGCAGGAATGGCATGTGGAGCTCCGCGGGAATTGTTCGCGAGCTCTGGGAATGGCGCGTGGAGCTCTGCGGGAATTGCACGTGGCGCTCCGCGGGAATTGCTCCCGAGCTCTGGGAATTGCACACGGAGCTCTGAGGGAATTGCTCCCGAGCTCCAGGAATTGTGTGTGGAGCTCCACAGGAATTGCTCCCAAGCTCCACGGGAATTGCTCCCGAGCTCCGGGAATGGCGCATGGAGCTCCACGGGAATTGCTCCCGAGCTCCAAGAATTGCACATGGAGCTCCGCGGGAATTGCTCCCGAGCTCTGGGAATGGCACACGGAGCTCCACAGGAATTGCTCCCGAGCTCCAGGAATTGCACATGGAGCTCCACAGGAATTGCTCCCGAGCTCCAGGAATGGCACATGGAGCTCCACGGGAATTGCTCCCGAGCTCCAGGAATTGTGCATGGAGCTCCACGGGAACCAGGAACGGCCGCAGCTCTCAGCACCCACCTTCACCGGGGTCCTGCGCCCGCAGGCTCTCCACCACCTTGTTCCC
>NW_026631081.1:0-1254 GCF_030028575.1 Malurus melanocephalus
AAGCCAAGCCAAAGGAAAGCTCTGCAAGGCTTCTTCCTCAATACAGATGAAATACTCTGGTGATTTTACCACACCTTACTCTCAAACTTCTGGCACCAGATTCCATTCTGGAACACCAAGACTGAAAGAGGGAACAAATCAAACCTCAGGATCTGGTCCTTCTTTTAAAACCAATGTTCCTCCCACACAAAATCTGTGATCAGCAATTCTCACTGTTCATTACAATAAGATACTTTTTGATTAGGTGTACATCAGTTCTATATGCTTTCGGATTTAGCTGAATTGCACAATTCTCATCTGTATTAAGGAATTTATTTTTGTCTCTGCTGTGAATAAGCGGTTTCTGTGCCACAGAGTTGATAAAGGACAAACCAGAATTAGGGACTGTTAGAGCAACCATTTCTCATCACACCCTTAAAACAGCCCATACCATCAAGCCCAAAGCTAATACGTCTCCTTGTTAAAAAATTCTGATGGATTGCAAATCCTCTTTGAATATGGAATTAGGATTCAAGGCTGGTATTTCTGCATATATTAGCATTGTATATGAATACTGCATATTCAAAGTGCAAAGCAGATAGAACCTGTACAGTGCAGACACTGCAATAACACAAATACACTTCTCCCATCAGGTTCTCAAGAGGATCACCAATTCTGTGTTGCAAATAATCTGTTCTGGCACCTGTTGTGGCACTGAACTGGGGAAAGTGACACATAAATACTGTCGGACCATGAGCATCTCTCCAAATACAAATCAGTCTCCAGGGGCACAACTTCCAATATTTTAGTGTGGCAACCCGGTTTCTTGTGTTCTTTTTGTCATTATGGCTTTGGAATTCAGAGACTCATAGTGGGGTTGGGGTTGGAAGGGATCTTAAATCTCCCTTAGATCCAACCTCCCTGCCAGGGACATGGACACCTTCCAGTAGACCAGGTGGCTCAGACCCCATCCAGCCTTAGGCAAATACCCAAGGATGCCTTTTTCTGTGTTTTACAGTCATATTTCCACGCTCATACTCCCAGATGGCTCCAGTGTCAACAGAGAGTATTGCTGGGTTTGTCACACTCATCTCCACAGCCCAGGCAAGGGCCTTTTTGGGATGGCTGTCACTGCTCCCAAGGCCGCAGGGACCCGCTACTGCCTTTCCTCCTTCTGCTTTCCCTTCCAGGATGGGGGATTTGCTGCTGCTTCCTCCATATCTGTCTGGGAAAACTGGAAGAGATAAGGGGCTGTGGATGCAGCTTCTGACAGAG
>NW_026631082.1:0-1298 GCF_030028575.1 Malurus melanocephalus
GTCATCTGCAATCAAATCAGTGATATTTTACAGAAATTAGCATTTTTTTTTCCATTCATTGCTCTTGGAATTGCTACTTTTACAACATGTGCATGGGCACAGGACTTCCAGATCTGCTTAAGTAAACACTTTGCTTTTTTATTTCCACTATATATGTAAGGGGATAAGTAGGTTACTATTTATGAGATTCATGAAGAACTTCCATTCCAAAGGCTCTTTTTTATTAGGTGTCTTAATCCAATTCTCTTTATTGGATTGGGAAATGAAAATGAATTCTCTTGAGCACAAATAATAAAAGGCAGAAATAAAAGTGGTGCGCACGCAACGCAAGCTAATAATAAAAACCAGTAGATTCAGTTTAAAAAATTGATTTGTCCCAAGCAGCCCTTCCAGGGGCCTGGAGTTCTGTCTGCTACCAGAACTACAGGTGCTGTGTGGAAATTTCCAATCTTCTCAATTTAATTTACACTTTTTGTTCGAGATTTTTCTTTCCCTTGCTGAATTTTGATTCCTTCGAGATGTTGTAGAGATGTGGGTCTGTCTCATTCCTGGTAGGTGTCAATATTTTCATCTGTATTTGAAGACGTTCTCTTTGTTTTGCAAAAATTGACTTTTGGTTCCTGAGACTTTCAGTTTCCTTGTTATAAATACAGGGGTTTATTCATGGCTACGTCATTTGGTAGGAATGGTTAATGGCAAGATAATTTAGGCAGTTATCAGCAAGTTTTAAACATTTATAACAAAAGTTGATAGAAACTTCTGATTTCTGTACCTGGAATGGAAGAAGAACATGTTGGCAAATCCAGAGACTTTGCCTGCAATGTATCTGAATATTATAGTGAAAATTATTTTATTTTCTTCCAATTCTGGATATTATATGCAAAGAGATTGGATTTTCAGAGGGATTGGAGTGACTTCAGTTTTCATTAGGCAAAAGAAAAACCCAAACAAACAAGAAAAAAACCAACACACATCCTTAATTTTTTTTAAACAAAATGCGATAATCATGAATCTGACCAAAACTCTTTGCTTGGGCCCCAAAGCCTCAAAGATGCTTAGATCTGAAAAAGTGTGTAGCCATGGCACTGAACCAAGGTCCTTTGAGCAGGTAACTGGTGTTAACCTCACTGTGAGTGAGATGCTCACTTTCTGTGAGATGCTGAATTCATTCCTGAGATCTGTGATTAATGTGCATCAATTTTCTATTACTGACAATGCTCCAGGTGTGAGTTATGGCTGAAATTCTTTTGGAATATTTGTCAGGACTCTATGAAGTAATTATGAATCATATGGTAATA
>NW_026631083.1:0-1241 GCF_030028575.1 Malurus melanocephalus
TGTATATTTAATATTAATGCACACATGTATATTTTTAAGAACATATATATAATTTTTAAGAAATGGCCGTTAAACACACAGTTCAATATCAGTCAGTAAGAACTTGGAGGATGAGGATTTTCATGATGCCTGCTGTGCAGTTTCCACTCACAACTAATACAACTTTCCAGTTTTTCAGCAATATTTACAGMCAGAGCACCATGATTTTCCAGCACCTATCATTTCAGGGTATCCCACTCCAAAAATTACAATACCCTTTTATTTTTACAGGGTTATTTTGTTATTTAGTAACCTGCCTTCCTGTCTGTTCTTGGAGCAGTCACACAAGCACATGTCTGCATTTCAGCTGCAGCAGGTGATGAAGTGCTTGTCACACTGAAGTTCACAGCCAAAATGAACCACAGTAGTTGACAATATTAATATTTAACATTTGTCTGCTCTTYATTATGCCTCCCAAATAGCTTCAGTTTTCTGTAGTGTAATTATTATGAGCTACAACCAAGTGCATTGGGAGGTTTCTTCCAAACAATGGTTGTGAAGTAGAAATACATAAAACCAAATAATAACAGAGCAAATGCAGTGCATATTCCAGAGAAACTGCACAATTAGGGAGGGATTTCTGCTGATATCCATGAGTGAGAGAGACTGCCTGATGGAGAGAGTCCTAGGTCCTGGGAAGGCACTTCTTTAAATAACAATAAATGAGCTGAGGAGATCTGGCAATCATCTGCTAAACTCAGATTCAACCAACAGGAGGATGTGTTATCAAAAGACAAAATCCTATAAAAGTAAAACRMAAAACCCGAACAAAACAACACAAATAAACCAACAAGGCTTCATTGGCTGAAAGCTGAGAACTTGTCTCCACTGTTTCACCAGATTCCAAAAACACAGCTGCTCTCAAAGTGTCAGTGGGACTTTTCTTGGGACTCAGCAAGGAATGCACAATGTTAACATACCTAGAGAAAAAGGAAGATTGCATGGGAAGAACCTCACTGGGAGCTGGGGAAGGGTCTGGAGCCCCAGGAGCAGCTGAGGGAGCTGGGAAAGGGGCTGAGCCTGGAGCAAAGGAGGCTCCGGGGGGACCTTGTGGCTCTGCACAACTCCCTGACAGGAGGGGACAGCCGGGGGGGTCGGGCTGTGCTCCAGGGAACAGGGACAGGAGGAGAGGGAACGGCCTCAGGCTGGGCCAGGGCAGGGCCAGGGGGGACAGCAGCAGCAATTTCCCCATGGAAAGGGTG
>NW_026631084.1:0-1298 GCF_030028575.1 Malurus melanocephalus
CTTTATTTAAAAATGGCATTTCCGAGCATCTCGGTCCCAGTGCGGTGCCTGAGCTCAGCAGCATCACTGAGCTTTGGGAAGGAAATCCCCCATCCCTGGGGCCATTTCTGAGGGGCAGAACAAAACCAAGAGAAAATAAATTCAGGAGAAACCCATTTTCCAAGCTGGGTGAAGCCCCAAACTTTCCCGCCGCATCCCTGGTTTTGCCTTGTGCCCAGGAGCCGCTATTTTGAAATTTGGGGGAAAATTTTGATTCCAACCAGCAGGAAATATTCCCCATCCTCCCCTCCTCACCCACCCCGCTCCTTCCCTCAGTCCTGCACCAAATCCTGCAGCACCCACATTTCCCTGGGCACCAAAAACGCCCCCCTCCCCGAAAAGAGGGCTCAGCGATGCCCTTTTGGAGCGCGTACCCGGTACTGCCCGACCTCCTCGTCCCTCGGAGCGCGTTCATCCCCTCACCCCGCTGCTCGGGGCAGATTTTGGGGTTAAACATCCCCCAGTGTCACCCGTGTCACCCACTGGCTGTCAGATCCATCGCAGTGCGGCAGATCTGCCGTGCCCGTGCCATCCCACCCGGCATCCTCGGGATTTTCTCTTTCAGGAAAAGCTCGGGATGCTCGCTCGGGAGCGGGAAATGCCACTCGCCTGTCGCTGTCACCGCAGCCACGGGCGATGCTCCAGCCCTGTGACAGAGCTGTCCCTTCCCACACGAGGGATCTCCGCTCTTTTTTCACCCCATCCCCGTGTGCCCTGAGCGACATCACCACCCCACTCCTCCCGTCACATTTGGGGTCCAAACCCCCTTTTCAACCCCCCATTTTCACAACCCAGCCCATTTTCAGCGCCGCACCAACTCCTCCCCGCATCCCAACGATCGGCCCGGGCTCCGCGCCGGCTTTTTCCATCCCTTGGAGCGAGAAAGCGGGAGCGGGAAGGGATTTGGGGCGAGCAGCTCCTYCTCGGGGCTCCGAGGGGTGCGGGAGGACCTTGTCCCTGTCACCCGAGCGTGACCGAGGCGTTAATGAGTAATGARGGAGCAGCCACGGCTCCGTGTCCCTGTGAGGGGACGGAAAACGGCTCAAAGCAGCGGCACGAGCAGCGGGAGCTGCTGGAAGAAGCATTTTGGGCTTTTTTATTCCGGATTTTGCTCCCCCGGGGATTTTGGGGACGTGGCAGTGTCCCCGTGTCACCTCCGCTCTGTTGGGGTTGTGTGGGAGCTGCTGTCCCCGGGGGAATCCCGCTGTTTTGTGGCCATCCCGAAAATATTTTTCAACTATTTTTCAACTATTTTTCAA
>NW_026631085.1:0-1276 GCF_030028575.1 Malurus melanocephalus
CTTCTCTTCAGGAGCTCAGCCGCAGAAATCAGCATTTCCCAAGGAATCTGGAGAGCAGCAGAAATCCTGAGATAAAACCTCAGCCCAGGACACAGAACCCACATCCCTGTGCCAAGGCCTGAGGAGGCTGCAGCCCTGCCGAGCCCCCTGTGATGGGGACAGCAGCAGCCCACGTGTCCACACCTGTGCCACACATCGGTTCTTATGCTGGCAGTGGAGGAAGAGTGGGACCAGACTGTGGCGCACTTGTGCCTCGACATAATCTCCAGGATGCCGTCACCATCTTTAATGCAGTGCAGGAACTTCAGAACCTGAAAGGCAGAGAGCGCTGACGGGGGACCCAGCCATCAGGAGCCCAGAATCGCACAGGGCTGGGCCCAGGCATCAGCACAGGGCACGGGCAGCGTCCCAGGCAGCTGCGGCTATGAGAGGGCAGAGGGCTGGGAGGCCGCTGAACGAGGCAGTGCTGGCCTTCAGGCTCACCTCCACAAGGAATGCCAGGAAGGGCAGATCCCAGCGTGGCTTCTCTGTGCTGAGCAGCTGGAGTAGGTAGAATGTGATGTGGGAACATGTATGGATCAAGTCACGGTGCAGCTCCCTGGCAGGGGGGAAAAAGGCACCAAGAGCCTTAGGGGGGAGACAAACCTCTCCTAGGACTGACTCACACAGGTCTGGTCTTTGCCCACCATCCCTGCAGGTGGTGTGTGTTCTTTGGGAGGCGGCTCCTTGTGGGCACCCTCCTCTCCCATCCTCTTACAGTCTGCTCGGCCATTCTCGGTGATGAGGCCCTCTCACCCATGACCATGGGGACTGTGTGAGACCACGGGCACAGGGCACAAATGCCGGGGCAGCAGGGAGAAGGGGCTCTCACCCAGTCAGCAGACCCACGGCATAGGGCTGGATAGCAGCACAAAGCAGTGTGTCCCAGCAATGCTCGTGCTCCAGGGCCAACACCTCTTTGTCAAACTGCAATCCACAGAGGAGAGCCTTCATGACCAGCGCTGTAAATCTGTGTGCAGAGCAAAGTCCAGGTCATACTGGGAGCACAGGCACTGGCTACAAGGGCATGGGAGGGACAGGAGATCTGGAAACTTTTGGCATGGTGGGAAGATGGTGTTCCTTTTGGCATGATCTCCAGAAGTTATCAACTTCCTCTGGCATCTGCTCTGTTGTCATAACAACATGGAAGAGCAGAGCCACAAACAGGCGGGCAGAATGAAGCATCATCACCCCCTGGCACTCAGGCACCTGGGCAATCACCCACAGCACCAGAGTT
>NW_026631086.1:0-1224 GCF_030028575.1 Malurus melanocephalus
CCAATGAACCCCAATACAATCACACATACAGTTACAATACACACCCTATAAATCCCCTATAAACACCCCAAACCCCAATAAAACCCCAATAAATCCCATAAAATCCCCTACACTCAGCCTGAGCGCAGATCAGCGATGCCGGGGGGCTCTGAGGCTCCTCAGGAGCCCCCCCAGGGCCTGGCTCCAATGAACCCCAATACAGACCCCATACACACCCCATACACACCCCAAACCCTATAAAACCCCAATAAACCCCAATAAAACCCCATACATTCTGCTTGGGCGCAGATTAAGGATGCCGGGGGGGCTCTGAGGCTCCTCAGGAGCCCCCCCAGGGCCCCGTGAACCCCAATGAACCCCAATACAATCACAATACAATCACCATACAGACCCCATAAATGCCCTATAAACACCCCAAACCCTATTAAACCCCAATAAAATCCCTATTAAATCCTATAAAATCCCCTACACTCAGCCTGGGCGCAGATCAGCGATGCCGGGGGTGCTCTCAGACTCCTCAGGAGCCCCCCCAGGGCCCAATGAACCCCAATACAGTCACAATACACACCCCATACACACCCCATAAACACCCCAAACCCTATAAAACCCCAATAAAACCCCATACACTCCGCCTGAGCGCAGATCAGCGATGCCGGGGGGGCTCTCAGGCTCCTCAGGAGCCCCCCCAGGGCCCCAATGAACCCCAATGAACCCCAATGAACCCCAATGAACCCCAATACAATCACACATACAATCACAATACAGACCCCATAAATGCCCTATAAAGACCCCAAACCCCAATAAATCCCTATTAAACCCTATAAAACCCCATACATTCCGCTTGGGCGCATATGAGGGACGCAGGGGGGGCTCTGAGGCTGCGCAGGAGCCCCCCCAGGGCCCCGTGAACCCCAATACAATCACCATACAGACTCCATACACACCCCATAAACACTCCAAACCCTATAAAACCCCAATAAAACCCAATAAAACCCTATAAACCCCATACATTCTGCTTGGGCACATATGAGGGATGCCGGGGGGGCTCTCAGGCTCCTCAGGAGCCCCCCCAGGGCCCTGTGAACCCCAATACAGACCCCATAAATGCCCCATAAACACCCCAAACCCCAATAAATCCCTATAAAACCCTATAAAACCCCAATAAACCCCAATAAAACCCCATACACTCCGCTTGGGCACAGATCAGCGATGCCGGGGGGGCTC
>NW_026631087.1:0-1297 GCF_030028575.1 Malurus melanocephalus
AAATGAGCCAGGCCAGCATGGATGGTACAGGACACCACTAGAGCCTTCTGAACTGAAAACCAAGCTCTGGCACTCCAGCCAGCAGGACTCCCTTGCATGTCACAGAACAGTTGCTCTGCTGATAATGGCAAGGTTTTTCTGTTTGGGCTAAAAATAATGTTAAAAGTGGATTTAAAATGATCTTGATTTTCTGTTTTAACATTAAAAAAAGTTTTAAAAGTGAAGAACTTGTAAGAGGATAAGAGAGAATGGTGGGTGGAGATAGGTGAAGGCTGCATGTGCCTTGGTGTGAAGAAATGTGTCTCACACTGGGGCTTCTGCAACCTGAAATCATCTTTTTCGCTTTATTGCACACTGTAGAGGAAAAAAAATTAAAATGAGTTCTCTAAAACTGAAATACTAGAAAGAAGGGAAGTGTAAAGCAGATCTCATGGTATTTTGTGACGAAGATGGGAAAGAAATTAAAAATGTCAATAGTGTTGGGCATTCTTTGTACTCAGTTATCCTGCTGATAGGCTCGATGTGGGTATATGCTACTATACTGACTCAAATGCACATGGTACCTAAATGTACTGCATAACATAGACTAAGTATAAATATACTGTTATTTTCAGTGCTGAGCTATTTTAATACAACAATGGAAGTGAAGGAAGGAGTTGGGGGCTTAAGTCTTGCCTTCTCTGCTTCTTCCTGCTTCTCAAGCTTGACTACTGGGTTTGTTAGAGAAAGGGTCTGTGGGTCTTGAGCCACCGAGGACTGAACAAGGGAATTATTCTGGCATGTTGACCAAAAATCTGGAATTGGAAGAAGAGAATATGGTCACAGTTGACGTTCCTCTGTGACTTGTACACTCAGCTGAAGACTTTCCTAGAAAATTCCTAGCCCTGCCGTGCCCCACTGTGTGATTGGGATAAGAGAGCATTAATGACAGAAGAAATGGGACACCGATCTCCATCACACACTCCTCAAGCCTTGCTGACCTCTGACATCTTCTGTTGTGATGTTTGATATTAAGGAGTTTCTTTTGATGGCAGCATGGTAAAGACATTGACCACAGCTGTGTCACATCCTCAGGGGTTTATGTTTCTTTAATTCCAGTCTGACAGCTGGAGCATTGAGCAGAGGTATGGTTTATCTACCTGACGTGGATAAACATATACTGTATAAAAAGCAATTTTGTTTGCTTGACAGGTTTTGAGATAGCTTTGAAGAGCCTTTAGCTTTTCCTATATATAAAATGGAAATCGGTGGATTTCTGAAAAGGAAATTGTTCTTAATGTTCTGGTGTTCTCATGAC
>NW_026631088.1:0-1254 GCF_030028575.1 Malurus melanocephalus
CATCAGCGTCACCGTCTGCCTGTGCCTCTTCCTCTGACTGGTACTCAAGGCCACGTTGCTCTTCTTGGGCCAATTCTAGAAAGCAAARGCCTGTGCAGCAAAGCAACTYCTTCRAAGAGAAGGACACATGTAACAAAACCCATAGAAAGCCATCCATCTCTTGTCTTCTTGATGCTGAGGTGTTTGGGATTAGAAATCCTCGKCTGTGAGATTTCCATTCTCCTGTTCATACCTGTGCATGTGTCCAAGGCTACTGGAGTCTCCTCTGCAACAGTCGTCTCCTCGGCAAAGATGCTGACCACATTCTCTAGCAGGAAGGACAGCAGCACGTTGACCTGCACACAGAAAAGCCTTGCTCTCAGCCCAGGGGCCTGATAGTGTGCCAAGCAGCCCTGGCCATCACTGCTCAGCCTTTTCCTCTGCACCCATAGCAGAGGCCGTGGGGCAGCTCTTGCAGGGAGCCCCCACAACGGCCTTGGCTGCAGAGAAGGGGTTGCCAGGCACAGGCAGCTGTGGGCAGCCAAGCTGGCACGGGCCAGGGAGGCTGAAGCCGGCTGCTGAAGGCAGTGTTACCTTCTGGTTCTCGGCCAGCAGGGCCTGCAGCTCCATCTGCTCCTCCTGGGGTGGGCTCAGCAGGGTTGTCCCCAGGCAAATGGACAGGTTGCTGATCGTCATTCTGGTGATGGACACATGCTGGCTGATGTCGGTCAGCAGTGACAGCAGCTGCCTGAGCAGAAGCAGGTTTGCCGCAGGCAACTTCTTGACCACCCTGAGGGAACAGAAAGGCAGYGTCCATCAGCAGGCCCGTGTTGCCCATGGCCGCCCCCATTGCTGGCCCCAGGCTGGGGCAGCCGGCGCCGCAGCTGCAGAACTTTGCGGGCGCTCTCAGCCGGCCAAGGTCGGGGCACCCACACTCCCACAGGAAGGATGTGGGGCATTCCTGACCAGCTCCTGATCGCCCTAAAGGCCACACAAGGGAAGGAATTGCCTATTCACTGCCCCACAATCGAGCTGCCAGCCAAGCAAGAGTGAGCTGCCCAAAATCACAACATTTTGGGTGCGCGTCCCCTTGCAGGTGAGTGCCAGGCTTCCAGCAGTGCCCACTGCAGAGTTGGAAACTGCTGCCCATCCTTACCCTCGCAGCTGACGGATCTTGTTTTCCATGCTGGCCGTCTGCATCGCTGCCATCCAGTCCTCGTAGAAGTCGCTGACGAGGAGCTTGGAGGGGATGCTTCTCAGGAAGTCCTGCAATGA
>NW_026631089.1:0-1241 GCF_030028575.1 Malurus melanocephalus
GGTGCCGCCGGCCGGGGCGCGGCCGCTCAGCTCCACCAGCTGGTGCAGCCGCAGCTTCCGGCAGTAGATGGACGCGGCCTCGGGCTCCAGCGCGATCAGCAGCTGCTCCGGCCGCTCCGGGGACACCAGCCCGGCCTGCGGGGACACGCGGTGACACAGGGGATGGCACTGGGGACACGGTGAGGATGGCACAGGGGACACGGCAGGGATGGCACTGGGGACACGGTGGGGATGGCACGGGGGACGCAGCGGGGATGGCACAGGGGACATGGAGAGGATGGCACGGGGGATATGGTGGGGCTGGCACAGGGGACACAGAGGGAATGGCACAGGGGACACTGCGGGGATGGCACAGGGGACACAGCAGGGATGGCACAGGGGACACGGTGAGGATGGCACTGGGGACATGGCAAGGATGGCATGAGGGACACGGAGAGGATGGCACAGGGGACATGGAGGGGACGGCACAGGGGACGTGGCAGGGATGGCACGGGGGACACGGTGGGGATGGCACGGGGGACATGGCGAGGATGGCACGGGGGACACAGCGGGTCCCAGAACGTTAGCCCTCGGTGTGCACGCGGGGCTGGGGCTGGGGAATGTTGGAGGACACAACGCTCCCCAAACATGTGAATATTCACCCAAAAACAGTGACCTGAAGAGTGACCAGAGCACCAAACCAAACATCTATCTACCAATCCAACCAACTACTAATCCACCAACCAACCAACTGACCAACCAACAAATGAATGACCCAACCAAAGAACCAACCATCAAACCACCCAACCAACCACCAATCCACCAAACCAACCAAACCAACCAACCAATGAACAACCCAACCAAACAATGAACAACCATAAAACCACCCAACCACCAACCAACCACCCAATGAACAACCCAACCAATCAATGAACCAACCATCAAACCACCCAACCACCAATCTACCAAACCATCAACCAACTACCAAACCAACCACTCAACCACCAACCAACCACCCAATGAACCATCCAACCAATCAATGAACCAATTGCTCAACCACAAACCAACCACCCATCCAACCACAAATCCACCAACCACCAAACCACCCACCCAACTAACCAATGAGCCAATCAATGACCCATCTGCTCAACAATTCAACCAACCATCGAACCACCCAACCACCCACCCATCCACCAACCAACCAACCAACCAACGAACAACCCAACCAAAGAACCAACCATCAAACCACCCAACCAACCACC
>NW_026631090.1:0-1296 GCF_030028575.1 Malurus melanocephalus
CAGGAATTCAGCTCCTGAGGTTCCCAAGATTTGGGGTGGAATTACAGGATTTTGGGAATGTTTTAAGGGATTTTGGGAATGTTTGGGGTGGAATTCAGCTCCTGAGATTCCTGGGATCTGGGGCTGTTTTCCAGCATTTTGGGAATGTTTTTCCATTGGGAATTTGGCTCCTGCGGTTCCCATCAGGATTTGGGGTCAAATTCTGGGATTTCGGGGCTGTTTTCTGGGATTTGGGAATGTTTTCCTGTTGGGATTTTGGGGCTGTTTTCTGGGATTTCGGGAATGTTTTCCCATTGGGATTTTGGGAATGTTTTCTGGGATTTTGGGAATGTTTTCCCATTGGGATTTTGGGGCTGTTTTCTGGGATTTCAGGAATGTTTTCCCATCTGGAATTTGGCTCCTGAGGTTCCCACAATTTTGGGACTGTTTTCCGGGATTTCAGGAATGTTTTCCCATTGGAATTTTAGGGCTGTTTTCCAGGATTTTGGGAATGTTTTCCCATCGGGAATTTGGCTCCTGATGCTCCCATGATTTGGGGCAGAATTCCAGGATTTTGGGGCTGTTTTCCGGGATTTCAGGAATGTTTTCCTGTTGGGATTTTGGGAATGTTTTCCCATCGGGATTCAGCTCCTGATGTTCCCATGATTTGGGCCTGTTTTCTGGGATTTCAGGAATGTTTTCTCGTTGGGATTTTGGGGTTGTTTTCTGGGATTTTGGGGTTGTTTTCTGGGATTTTGGGGTTGTTTTCTGGGATTTTGGGGTTGTTTTCAGGGATTTTGGGAATGTTTTCCCATCGGGAATTTGGCTTCTGATGTTCCCAGGATTTTGGGGCTGTTTTCCAGGATCTTGGGGCTGTTTTCTGGGATTTTGGGGCTGTTTTCCGGGATTTCAGGAATGTTTTCCCATTGGGATTTCGGGGCTGTTTTCCATGATTTTGGGTCTGTTTTCCAGGATTTCAGGAATGTTTTCCCATTGCAATTTCGGGTCTGTTTTCTGGGATTTCGGGAATGTTTTCCCATTGGGATTTTGGGGCTGTTTTCCGGGATTTCGGGGCTGTTTACCAGGATTTTGGGGCTGTTTTCTGGGATTTTGGGAATGTTTTCTGGGATTTTGGGAATATTTTCCCATTGGGAATTCTGCCCCTGACATTCCCATTTTTTTTCCAGGGGTCTGTGGCTGCTGCGGGGCGCTGCGGCCGCGCTACAAGCGCCTGGTGGACAACATCTTCCCCGAGGACCCCGAGGTAACCCCGCAGCTTTTCCGGGATTCCCGAATTTATTTATTCCCTTTTTGTTT
>NW_026631091.1:0-1192 GCF_030028575.1 Malurus melanocephalus
AATCCCGGGGGCGGGGCTTAGAAAATCCCGGTGGGCGGGGCTTAACAGAACAGCTCCTGGTGTGCGGGGCTTAATGAGAATGGATTTTATTGGGTGAAAGATCCTGGTGGGCGGGGCTTAGGAAATCCGGGTGGGCGGGGCTTAATGAAAAGGAATTTTATTGTGGGAATATCCTGGTGGGCGGGGCCTAAGCAGAAAAAAAACTTCTGGTGGGCGGAGCTTAATGAGGGGAAATTTATTGGGGGGAATATCCTGGTGGGCGGGGCTTAAACAGGAAAAACTTCTGGTGGGCGGGGCTTAATGGGGATGAATTTCATTGGTGGATAAAATTCTGGTGGGCGGGGCTTAACCAGTACAAAATCCTGGTGGGCGGGGCTTAATAAGGAGGAATTTTATTGGAGGAGGATTCTGGTGGGCGGGGCCTAATGAGAAGGAATTTTATTGGTGGGAGGATTTGAGTGGGCGGGGCTTAACTGGGAAAAATTCCCGGGTGGGCGGGGCTTAATGAGGATGAATTTTATTGGTTGGATATCCTGGTGGGCGGGGCTTAACCAGGATAATCCTGGTGGGCGGGGCTTAGATTGAGTGGGCGGGGCTTAATGAGAGTGGGAGGAGGGGAGAGAAAAGAACTTCCGGAAACTTCCGGAGACTTCTGGAAATGAAAAAACCCAAAAAATCCCAAATTTACCCAAAAAAGCCCCAAAAAAATGCCGAAATTTTTCCCCCAAAGTTTTCCCCCAAAATCCCAAATTTCCCCAAAAAAGCCCCAAAAAAATGCCGAAATTTTTCCCCCAAAGTTTTCCCCCCAAATCCCAAATTTCCCCTAAAAATCCCCAAAATTTTCTCCAAAATCCCAAATTTGGTCCCCAAAAAAACCCAAAATCCCAAGTTTTCCAAAAAAATTCCCCAAAATCCCAGATTTTCGCCCAAATCCAAATTTTTTTCCCCAAAATTCCCAAATTCCCCCAAAATCCACCCCAAAAATCCCAAATTTTCCCCAAATTCCACCAAAAAATGCCCAAAATTTTGCCCCAAAAATCTCAAATTTCCCCCCAAAATCCCAAATTTTCCAAAACTTCCCAAATTTCTCCCAAAATTTTCCCAAAATCCCAAATTTTCCCCAAAATTCCCCAAAAAAGACCCAAAAAGCTGAAAACGTAAATTTTTTTTATTTCACATTTTCACATCGGGG
>NW_026631092.1:0-1294 GCF_030028575.1 Malurus melanocephalus
GCCACAGCTCCCAGCCAGACCCTCCCAGGACAAAGCCGCAGTGTTGACGCTCCCGTTTCCATCCCAGAAGGATCCAAATCCCTCTCAAAACACCGCCCGAGCCTGGGGCTTTGTGGCTTTGTGGCTTTGTGGCTTTGTTTGGTTTTGGGGTGGTGTTTTTCCACGGCTGGGATTTTTCTGGGATTCTCTGACCGCTCGGCTGTTGGGAATTTTCCTCTTGGTGTGTCAGGATCGCTCCTTGGTGAGGGCATCGAGTAAATCCCGAGGGGAATCGCTTTGCTTTGGCTCTGGAGTTGTTGGAAAGAGCCGAGAATTCCCCCCTTCTTTCGACTCTGTTCACCTTCCCCCCTCTCTGAGAAACAAAACACCCAAATTTCTGCTTTTTCCCCAATCCCTGCCACATATTCCCGGCTTTGTTGCTCCATGATGAGCCAGGGACTTTATTTAATTCGGGATCATTGAGCCAGAGGATTCCAGGAGCCCCCGTCCCACCAATCCCCGTATCCGCCCCTGCCGCGGGGCCGGGGGTTTTTCTCTTTGCAGTGGAAGATCTGGAGCGCAACGACGGCTCGGCAGAAAAGCCCTACTTCATGTCCCAAAACCTGAGGAAGCTGCTCAAGAAAACCAACAAAGGGCAGCCGGACGCGTAGCGCCGTGTCCGGAGAGCGCCCAACACCCCCTGGCCCGCGTGGAATTCGCCTCCATGGACCTTGGACCACCCACTCCTCCCCCCGGCGGCGTGGGGGATCTGTAAAATGCAGATTGTTGATGATTCGGCCTCAGATCCTCGGGTTGGTGACGATGACGAGTTTGTTGTCGCTAATGAAGCTGCAGGGACCCCGTGCTGGTGCTGCTCCTGGGTAAAATCTTAATTCCTATGAGGTCAGCCCACTCCAAAATTGGGTTTGATCCCAGTAAATCCTGCGTTCAGAGTTTCCTCAGTGCCTGTGAGGATCCCGGTGCGGAGGGAACGTCCGAACAAACCCGGCAGCTCCTCTTGGGGTGTTTCCATCCACCCCAAAATATTGAATTAGGGTTGTTCATTCCAGCCTGGGATGGGCTGGAATCATTTCCCACCTCTTGCTGCCCTTCGGAGACACCTGAAGGCCCTGTTTTGGGCCCTAATTAATTAATTCATTTAGGAATAAGCTAATTAGCGCTTCTGTAGCCACTTCAGGGGGTGAAGGCGGAGGGGAACGAGGGGGCCGAGAGCAGAATTTGAGGGTTGAGGCTGTGTGCAGCTCTTGTACCTCTCCAGGATCATTGGCTTCCTCTGATTCCTCCCCAAAATCTG
>NW_026631093.1:0-1225 GCF_030028575.1 Malurus melanocephalus
CCTAAAATGCAGTTTAATTAAGATGATTCTCCTTTCCTGTTGTTGTCTGGGCTGATCTATGGATTGAGGCTCTCGGTGCAAGAGCAGAGCAGGGAGGGAGGAGAAACAGTGGGACACACAGAGTTATCAGCTGGGGGGACAGGAATTCTGGCAAGGGCTGAGGAGATGGAGAAGCTCAGATCCTGCCTCGCTGCTGCAAAACCAGCCCTGTTTGCTCATCTACCAAGCTCCTCCAGCCCAGCAGCTTCTGCCAGACCTCGTCACCGTGCCGGGCTAAAGGACACTCAGAGCCCCCAAATTCATCCTCTTCAGAGCAAGAACTGACATTGATGCACTCTCTTTGTTGATAAACAAGGAATGTGTGAAATCCCACACCAGCCCTCCAGACCCCAACTGACTGTRGCATCTGCAGTGGAGAAGCCGTGGTTATTTTGGGGAGATGATAAATTTTTACCATCTTGATCCACTTCTGCCTCCACAGGTAACAGATTTACATGCAGCAGTTTCAGATAAGCCCTAGGAATAATTTACTGCATGAAACTGTGTGATCRYTGCCACTCTAAAGCAAAAAGAAGAGGGGGGCAAAAGGAAAGGAAAAGCTTAAGGATGCCATAGAGAGCTCTACATTTCCCCAGGCTAATCCACATCAATATTGTGGTAGGATTAATGGGATTTGTAGAGTTATGATCATAATATCCACCCAGAACAAAACAATGTATTACTGTTACTGTCCTTGTCAGAAAAAAAAAAAAAAATATCAGGCCTTGAAAGAAAAGATGGGCTTGAAAGATGTGTACTGGGAATTTTATGGAGAACAATTTTCTTTACACTCCTTGTGCATTTGGGGAAAGGTGGAAGCAAAGACAGTTAAAGAAAGCTGCAAATCCATCTTTCCTCAACAAGAGGGGAAAAAATCTGTTCCCAGAGCTCTCCAAAGAGCTCATGGAATGCACCACAGCCAAACACAGGGGCTGACACTGTGCTGCTCCCTCATGGACACTGAGTTCTGCAGCCTCAAAACAAAAAATTTTCTGTTCCCAGGGTTCCTCACACTACCAAAAATGTTTTTATATTACGTTGAAATATCTATCAAGTCGCTTGACTCTGCTGCAATGACATAAAATGACCCCAAAAATTATCTCAGCCGGACAGGCTGAGTCTGCTTCCTTCATCTTCTTTCAATGCAGCAATTCCTGTGGGAGCTCAACACCTGTAACCTGTCACA
>NW_026631094.1:0-1237 GCF_030028575.1 Malurus melanocephalus
TTGCAGCGATTCCACGGAAAATCCCCGACCCGACCCCATAAATCCCGAGCTCGGCAATGAAACCGGGACCGCGGCCATAAATCCACCCCAAAAAATCCCTGAGCCCTCCCCATAGAGACAAATCCCAAAAATCCCAAAAAAATCCCTGGGAAAAGGGGGAAACCACTGCAGGAACCCCAAAAAATCCCAAAAATCCCTGGGAAAAGGGGAACCGTTCACAGTGACCCCAAATCCCAAAAAATCCCTGGGAAAGGGGAAACCCCAAAAAATCCCTGGGAAAGGGGGACCCCAAAAAATCCCTGGGAAAAGGGGAACCGTTCACAGTGACCCCAAAAAATCCCAAAAAATCCCTGAGCCCTCCCCGCAGAGCCAAATCCCAAAAATCCCTGGGAAAAGGGGGAAACCACTGCAGGGACCCCAAAAAATCCCAAAAATCCCTGGGAAAGGGCAGAACCTGCTCACGGTGATCCCAAATCCCAAAAATCCCTGGGAAAGGGGAACCATTCACAGTGACCCCAAATCTCGGGGAAAAAGGGGGAACCCATTCCCAGTTCCCCCAGTCCCAGTTCTCCCAGTGCCCCCAATCCCAGTGTCCCTTTTCCCGTATCCCCCAGTTTTTCCAAGGGAAAAACTCCAAAACTCCCATGTCGGGAGGATTTGGGATCACAGATTATTTGGGATCATCAGTTATTTGTGATCATCAGTTATTCGGGATCCCTGATCATTCGGGATTTGGGATTGCTGATTATTTGGGATCCCCGGTTATTTGGGATCACCGGTTATTCGGGATTTGGGATCGCCGATTATTTGGGATCGCTGTTTATTTGGGATCACAGATTATTTGGGATCACAGATTACTTGGGATCATCAGTTATTCGGAATTTGGGATCGATTATTTGGGATCACGGGTTATTTGGGATCACTGTTTTTTTTGGGGGGGATCACCGTTATTCGGCATTTGGGATCATCAGTTATTCAAGATCCCCAATCATTCGGGATTTGGGATCGCCGGTTATTTGGGATCCCTGGTTATTTGGGATCATGGGTTATTTGGGATCACTGGTTTTTTTGGGATCACCGGTTATTCGGGATCCTCGATCATTCGGGATTTGGGATCGCCGGTTATTTGGGATCACAGATTATTTGGGATCGCCGGTTATTTGGGATCACTGTTTTTTTGGGGGATTGCCGTTATTCGGGATTTGGGATCCCCGGTTATTTGGGATCCCTGGTTATT
>NW_026631095.1:0-1231 GCF_030028575.1 Malurus melanocephalus
TCCCGGGTTTAGGGTGAATTTAGTTCCCGGTTTAGGGCAGGTTTAGGGCGGGTTTAGTCCCGAGATTTGGGTGGGTTTAGGGTGGGTTTACGGTGGGATTAGTCCCGAGTTTAGGGCGGGTTTAGTCCTGGGTTTAGGGTGGGTATAGTCCCGGGTTTAGTCCCGAGTTTAGGGCAGGTTTAGTCCTGGGTTTAGTCCAGGGTTTAGGGCGGGTTTAGTGCCGGGTTTAGTCTCGGGTTTAGGGCCGATTTAGCCCTGGGTTTTGTCCTGGGTTTAGGGCGTGTTTAGGGCGGGTTTAGTCCCGGGTTTAGGGGGGGGTTTCATCCCGGGTTTAGTCCCGGGTTTAGTCCTGGGTTTAGGCGGGTTTAGGGAGGATTTAGGGCGGGTTAATCCCGGGTTTACGGCGGATTTAGCCCCGGGTTTTGTCCTGGGTTTAGGGCATGTTTAGGGTGAGTTTAGTCACGGGTTCAGGTCGGGTTTAGGGCAGATTTAAGGCGGCTTTAGTCCTGGGTTTAGGGCGGGTCAATCAGGGGTTAAAGAAAGGTTTAGCCCCGGGTTTAGGGCGGGTTTAGTTCCGAGTTTAGGGCGCATTTAATCCCGGGTTTAGGGCGGGTTAATCCCGGGTTTAGGGCGGGTTAATCCCGGGTTTAGGGCGGGTTTAGCCCCGGGTTTTGTCCTGGGTTTAGGGCGTGTTTAGGGCGGGTTTAATCCCAGATTAATCCTGGGTTTAGGGCGGGTTTAGTCCTGGGTTTAGGGTAAGTTTAGTCCCCGGTTTAGTACCGGGTTTAGGCTGGGGTTAGTCCTGGGTTTAGGGCGGGTTTAGTCCCGGGTTTAGGCTGGGTTTAGTCCCGGGTTTAGGGCGGGTTTAGTTCCGAGTTTAGGGTGCATTTAGTCCCGTGTTTAGGGAGGGTTTAGGGCGCGTTAATCCCGGGTTTATGGCGGGTTAAGGGCGGGTGTAGTCCCGGGTTTAGGGCGGATTTAGCCCTGGGTTTAGTCCTGGGTTTAGGGCGTGTTTCGGGCGGGTTAATCCCAGGTTTAGGGCTGGTTTAGGGCGAGTTTAGTCACGGGTTTAGGTTGGGTTTAGGGCGGGTTTAGGGCGCGTTTAGTCCTGGGTTTAGGGCGGGTTTAAGGCGGCTTTAGTCACGGGTTTAGGGCGGGTTTTGGGCAAGTTTAGTCTCGGGTTTAGGGTGGGTTTAGTCCTGGGTTTTGTCCCGAGTTAAGGGCGGGTTCA
>NW_026631096.1:0-1236 GCF_030028575.1 Malurus melanocephalus
ACAGGCAGCCAGAGCTGGGCACTTGGTGACCTCTGGGACAATGGGTGGCCACAGGCAGCCAGAGCTGGGCACTTGGTGGCCTCTGGGGACAATGGATGGCCACAGGCAGCCAGAGCTGGGCACTTGGTGACCTTGGGGACAATGATGGCCACAGAGAGCCAGAGCTGGGCACTTGGTGGCCTTGGGGACAATGGGTGGCCACAGGCAGCCAGAGCTGGGCACTTGGTGACCCTGGGGACAATGGGTGGCCACAGGCAGCCAGAGCTGGGCACTTGGTGGCCTCTGGGGACAATGGATGGCCACAGGCAGCCAGAGCTGGGGACAATGGGTGGCCACAGGCAGCCAGAGCTGGGGACTTGGTGGCCTCTGGGGACAATGGATGGCCACAGGCAGCCAGAGCTGGGCACTTGGTGACCTTGGGGACAATGGATGGCCACAGGCAGCCAGAGCTGGGCACAGGGCGTGGCAATGCCTGAACAGAGCCCCTCTGGACCCCCCCATCCCTCCCCTGGGGACACTGGGGACAATGTGGCACTCACTGTGGCTCTGCACGGGGCCGCTGTCCACGCTGCCACCCAGCCCTGGCTTCTCACAGAACGGGGGTGCCCAGCCCGGGTCACAGTGACAGTTCCTGTTGCTGTTACACACCTGGGGACACAGGACAGGGTTGGACACGGCCAGGGCTGGCTGGAAAGGCTGGTCTGTAGGGCAGGAACAGAGAATGGGGACAGAATGGGGACAGAAGGTCACAGAATGGTGACAGAAATTAGGTAAATTTGGGTGTTTTCCCTGTCACAAAAGGGTAAATCAGATGTTTTCCCTGTCACAAAAGGGTAAATTTGGTTTTCCCAGTCACAAAAGGGTAAATCAGATGTTTTCCCTGTCACAAAAGGGTAAATTTGGGTGTTTTCCCTGTCACAAAAGGGTAAATTTGGGTGTTTTCCTGTCCCAAAAGGGTAAATGTGGGTGTTTTCCCTGTCACACCCTTTCCACAATCCCGCAGGAATTCCCACAGCAGTTTCTGTCACCTGCTCTGACAGAGCCCACACTGCACAGAGCTCAAACCTCTGTAACCTCTGAGTTTTGGGGAAGAGTGGCTCCTTTTATTCCCTGAACCATTTCCCTGCCTTTCTGCAGTTTTTCCAAGCCCAGTTTTACTCCCAGGGGAACCAGGCACCTCAAACACCATCCAGCTCAGCTCAGAGGCTGCTCCAAGCCCTGCAGATGCTCCTGACA
>NW_026631097.1:0-1295 GCF_030028575.1 Malurus melanocephalus
GGAGCTTCTCGTGGAGTCCTTCAAAGGGAGGCGCGCCCCGTCATTATTTGACGGCCCGGAGAGGGCACTTCACCAGCGCCCCTATCTGACGAACCTAAATTCAGATACTAATCAAAGGGATTTTATGCCTCCATAACATTTTTGTGCACAAAACTCCGGACGACTCACAGGACGCGTGAGTACTGGGTAAAGGAACATCTGGGTAAGGGTTCCTTGAGAGGTGGGCTCACCCCCCCTTTGTATGAGGCCTCTCTAAAATTCCCCCCGTCCGGAGGGAGGACGGTCTCAGAGGAGTGTAAAGGGGGTTACCGGTAAACGGCGTATACCTCGGGAGTGCCTATTCCTCTCGTGAGGGATTAGGCCACGACTGGGAAGAACAGACCCCTGGATAGGCGGCGGGGAGCCGCTTCTGGTACCTCCGCAGTGGTTCCTATTCCCCTGTGGGGGATTAGGCCACGGCCGGGAGAAACAGGAGAGACGGACGGCTTGGGGGACCCCTAAAGCCTTTCCACACAGCCTCTGGACCCGTGGGGGAGTCCCACTAAAAAACTCCCAGACACCAGGGTAGGGATGTGGTGCCCCTACCATTCTAAATTTTAAGCCGGAGCCCCTACAAGTGTGCGTGGGAGAGCCGCCCGCGGAGAGGCTGCGAGACGTTTAGACTCGTATGCCCACGGAGAGGTGGCTCGTGTAGTGCATGTGTGAGTGACGCCTCACGGAGAGGCTGCGAGACGCATAGCCTCGTATGCCCCCGGAGAGGTGGCGAGACGCTTAGACGACTCGTGTGTGTAACTCGTAAACAGAGCGTGTGCGAGTGTGTCGCCCGCACACTAGTAGGTGCCCGCCTGGGCCGAGGCGACTCGTGCGTGTCACTAGTAGGCGCCTGCCCGGGCCGAGGCATCTCGTGTGTGTGTGACTCGTGTGTGTGGGTATCTCGCTGGTGCGGTTCCTATTCCCCTGGTGAGGGATTAGGCCTTGGCCGGGAGACTTGTGTGTGTGTGCCGGTACCTCGGCAGTGTACCTCGGCAGTGGTGCGTTCCCTATCCCTCTGTGAGGGATTAGGCCACGGCCGGGAGAAACAGTGTGTGACGTGTACGTAAAGTGACGTGTGTAAGGGCAGCGCGTGTCAGTGTGATCCTTTGGGTTGGAAGGATAAAATTGTATGTAATGGGCAGGAACAGAAGAAAAGAGAAGTCAGGAAAAGGTGCGCCCAGAAACTCTGAAGCTCGAGGAAAAAGTGAGGTAATCTGTTACTATTGTCTAAAGAAAGGACATATGCAGAGAACATGTCGCCG
>NW_026631098.1:0-1251 GCF_030028575.1 Malurus melanocephalus
TAATTAAGTACCGCTTTGGAGCGTTTTTAATGTATAATAAACTACCTCAAAGCGCAGGAGCCTGTAGATTCCCCGTGCTCATCCGCTGGCTTTGAATTAAACTACTTAGTCTGGCAAATACTGTGCGAGCTTAAATGCCCCTATAAAGATTTTATGAGTTTGTTACTTTAATTGCCGACTTGTTACAGAGCATATAAAGGGGGTAATGAATGCAATAAAGCTAATTATCTACACATTGAAATCATATAAAATATCCACTGTTTGTTTACACAACAGTGAGATTCCACTCAGCATTTCCTATGCTGCCCACCCAGAGGAAAGATTTAATGAAATACGACTAACGAAATGAAAATTACATCATMGGCAAGAAAATTCCACAAAGAGCCCTGGCGCTCCCCTGCCCCTCTCCGCGGTTGGCGGCGGCAGCGCGGAGCCTGCGCGGGTGCGGAGCACCCCGCGGCAAGAGGGGGTCGCCGCTCCCGAGGCCGGTGGAGAAAAAAGCTGGCCCCAAGCAAGATCCTCCTTCTCCAGCTTCGGAAACTTTGTATGTGTCGCGTCGTGTTTGGAAACAGGTTTCTCGAAGCCCCCCGTCCCGACCGCGTATGTTAAGCGTGGCTCGCGTTCGTATCTTCTCCCCGCACAACTTCTCGCCCTCCCGCCGGAAGAAAAAGTAGGTGCAAAATTGAATGTGCTTCATCGCGCACACATCCCCCATACACCCTTCTCGAATCGTCTTTTCCATTCCAAAATAAACGATAATAACAATCAATAACAATAACGACAATTTRATCCAAGCCTTACGTGTGGGCGAACAAATAAAACCGGGCACACCGAGCCCAACGAACGCATCTGTTTAGCATCCAGATGTTTTGCATTCGAGGGCTTTATTCGTTGCCTTGTGTCGCAAAAAAATCCGAGCACCTACAGTGTCGGTCCAGAAACCCTAGGAGAGAACACAAACAACGAAACCTGGTACTCCAGCCTTCAAACAGAAATGCGATTTATAAGCTGCTGGGTTTTTACCCCTGAACCAGGTGTATGATAAAGAAATACACTCCTTCTTCCCATTAAAAAAAAAAAAAAGGCAGCCCACTGGCCCACTTACTCTATTTTACAGTGTGCCTGAGTCGGCTAATGTCCCAGTCCTTTATAGCATTTCATGCACTTCGGGGGGTAGACTTGTTGTTAAATTGAGCGTGTAACGCTCTTACAAAACAGGTTTCTCGATGACATCAAGGTTTCTCTCCCTAA
>NW_026631099.1:0-1185 GCF_030028575.1 Malurus melanocephalus
GGGGTCAGGCGCAGTGTCCACTCCGGTGTCCACTCCGGTGTCCAAAGCAGTGGCCAAAGCGGTGGCCGGAGCGGTGTCTGGACAGGGGGGGTCAGGGGCAGTGTCCGGAGCGGTGTCCGGAGCGGGATTGGGGACAGTGTCCACTCCGGTGTCCACTCCGGTGTCCGGAGCCGTGTCCGGAGCGAGCGGGGGGGGTCGGGGCAGTGTCCAGAGCAGTGTCTGGAGCGGGGTGGGGGTCAGTGTCCACTCCGGTGTCCGGAGCGGGGGGGGGTCAGGGGCAGTGTCCACTCCGGTGGCCAAAGTGGTGGTCAGAGCAGGGTCCGGACAGGGGGGTTCAGGGGCAGTGTCCACTCCGGTGTCCACTCCGGTGTCCACTCCGGTGGCCGGAGCGGGGTCAGGGGCAGTGTCCACTGCAGTGGCCGGAGCGGTGTCTGGAGCAGTGTCCATTCCAGTGTCCAGAGCAGTGTCCGGAGCGAACAGGGGGGGTTGGGGGCAGTGTCCACTCCGGTGTCCACTCCGGTGGCCGGAGCGGTGTCCGGAGTGAATGGGGGGGGTCAGGGGCAGTGTCCAGAGCGGTGGCCGGAGCGATGTCCGGAGTGAACAGGGGGGGTCAGGGGCAGTGTCCACTCTGGTGTCCCCTCCAGTGTCCGGAGCGGTGTCCAGAGCGGAGTCCGGAGGGGTCCGGTGTCCGAACAAGGTGAGGGGGTCGGGGCAGTGTCCGGTGTCCGAAAAAGGTGGGGTCGGGGGCAGTGTCCACTCCGGTGGCCGGAGCTGTGTCCGGAGCGGTGTCCGAACAAGGTGAGGGGGTCGGGGGCAGTGGCCGGAGCGGGGTCCGGAGCGGGGTCGGGGGCAGTGTCCACTCAGGGGCGGTGTCCGGAGCGGGGTCCGAACAAGGTGAGGGGGTCGGGGCAGTGTCCGGTGTCCACTCTGTGTCCGGAGCGGTGTCCGGACAGGGGGGATCCACTCCGGTGTCCATTCTGGTGTCCGGAGCCGTGTCCGGAGCGAACGGGGAGGGTCAGGGGCAGTGTCCACTCTGTGTCCGGAGCGGTGTCCGGAGCGGTGTCCGAGCAAGGTGAGGGGGTCGGGGCAGTGTCCGGAGCAGTGTCCGGAGCGGGGTGGGGGTCAGTGTCCACTCCGGTGTCCGGAGCGGGGGGAGGTCAGGGGCAGTGTCCACTCCGGTGGCCA
>NW_026631100.1:0-1218 GCF_030028575.1 Malurus melanocephalus
ATTTCCCCCGATTTTCCAAGATTATTCCTGATTATTCCCAATTATTCCCGATTTTTTCCCCATTATTCCCAATTATCTCCGATTTTTCCTGATTTTTCCCGGTTTTCCCCGATTTTTCCTGATTATTCCCGATTTTCCCCGATTTTCCCCAATTTTCCCCGATTTTTTCCCAATTTTTCCTGATTTTCCCCCAATTTTCCCATGATTTTTCCCTATTATTTCTGATTATTCCCGATTTCCACCGATTTTCCCCAATTTTTTCTGCTTTTCCCTGATTTTCCCCGCTTTTTTCCATTTTTCCCGATTATTCCCGATTTCCCCCGTTTTTTCCGATTTTCCCCGATTATTCCAAATTATTCCCACTTTTCCCCGATTTTCCCCGATTTTTCCCGATTTTTCCCGGTTATTCCCGATTTCCCCCGATTTTCCCCGATTTCCCCCGGTTATCACCGATTTTCCCCGACTTCCCCCGATTTTCCCCCGATTATTCCCGATTATTCCTGATTTCCCCCGATGTTTCCCGATTTTCCCCGATTATTCCTGATTTTTCCCCAATTTTCCCCGATTATTCCCGAATTTTCCCATTTTTTTCCGATTTCCCTCGACTATTCCTGATTTCCCTGATTATTCCCCGATTTTCCCAATTATTCCCGATTATTCCTGATTTTCCCCGATTTTTTCCGTTTTTCCCCCCGATTATTCCCGATTTCCCTCGATTATTCCCGATTTCCCCCCATTATTTCTGATTGTTCCAAATTTTCCCTGGTTTTTCCCAATTATTCCCGATTTTTTCCGTTTTCCCCCCGATTTTTACTGGTTTTCCCCGATTTTTCCCGATTTTTTCCCAATTTTTCCTGATTTTCCCCCAATTTTCCCATGATTTTTCCTTATTATTTCCCGATTATTCCCAATTTCCCCCGATTATTCCCCAATTTCCCCCGATTTTCCCCAAATTTTTTCCGGTTTTCCCTGGTTTTCCCCGCTTTTTTCCATTTTTCCCGATTTTCCCCGACTTCCCCCGATTTTTCCTTGATTATTCCCGATTATTCCCAATTTTCCCCGATTTTCCCTATTTTTCCCGATTTTTTTTCCCAATTATTTCCGATTTTCCCGATTTTTTCTGATTATTCCCGATTTTCCCCGAATTCTCCCGATTTTTCCCCGACTTCCCCCGATTTTTCCCGGGTTTTTCCGATTTTCCCCGATTTTCCCCGATTT
>NW_026631101.1:0-1294 GCF_030028575.1 Malurus melanocephalus
GGATGGAACCAGCCGGGTGGGCGTGGCCAAAAGGGGCGTGTCCCGACGTGGCCACGCCCTCCTCAGACCACATCGCCCACGTGATCGAGCTGCTGGGGGAGATCCCGCGGCACGTGGCCCTTGGGGGGCGCTATTCCCGGGAATTCTTCAACAGGAAAGGTGAGGGCGGGGCTCCTGGGCGTGGCCAGCGATGGGTGTGGTCAATGGGCGTGGTCACGCGTGGGTGTGGCAATGCGGGGTCTGAAAGGGCAGGGTTAAAAGTGGGGGTGGGGTCCTGCAGGTAAGGAAAGGTGGGGGTGGAGCTGGGGTTATGTAAATGAGGAGTGGAGGAGGTGGTGACCCACCTACAGGGGGTGTGGCCAAGGGGAAGGGGGCGGGGCTTTGGGGATCAGCAGGGTTATGGGGTGGGGGAGGGGGTGGGGTTTGTAATCCCATAGCCCCACCCATGATGGGAGGTGCATGTCTTAACCACACCCCTTATCCAAATGGGCGTGTCCTGACCACACCCATTACCCAAATAGGCATATCCTGGCCACACCCCTCACCCAAATGGGCGTGTCCTGACCACACCCATTACCTAAATAGGCATATCCTGGCCACACCCTTCACCCAAATGGGCGTGTCCCGACCACACCCCTTAAATCAATGGCGTGTCCTGGCCGCACCCATCCCCAATGGGCGTGTCCTGACCACACCCCTCACATCTGACCACACTCCTCACTGAAATGGGCGTGTCCCAACCACACCCCTCACCCAAATGGGCGTGCCCTGACCACACCCCTTACATCAATGGGCATGTCCCAACCACACCCCTTATATGAATGGGCGTGTCCTGACCACACCCTTCACCCAAATGGGCGTGTCCTGACCACACCCATTACCCAAATAGGTATATCCTGGCCACACCCCTCACCCAAATGGGCGTGTCCCGACCACACCCCTCACCCAAATGGGCGTGCCCTGACCACACCCCTTAAATCAATGGGCGTGTCCTGGCCGCGCCCATCCCCAATGGGCGTGTCCGGACCACACCCCTTACATCAATGGGTGTGTCCTGACCACACCCCTCACTGAAATGGGCGTGTCCTGACCACACCCCTTACATTAACGGGCGTGTCCTGACCACACCCCCACCCAAAAAGGCGTGTCCTGACCACACCCCAGCCAAATGGGCAAGTCCCGACCACAGCCCTCACATGAATGGGCGTTTCCCGACCACACCCCCAATGGGCGTGTCCTGAGCACACCCCTTACATCAATGGACGTGTCCTGGCCACACCCCCCCCACCCAAAT
>NW_026631102.1:0-1244 GCF_030028575.1 Malurus melanocephalus
ACCCCTCCCCATTTCCCCGCAGGTGCATCGACATCCTGGAGCTGTGGGAGCGGGAGGAGCTGCTGCAGTTCCAGTGCCACACGCTCCGCCTGTACTGCGCCGTGTGCGCTCTGGGCAACAACCGCGTGGCACACGCTCTCTGCAGCCACGTGGACCAGGCGCAGCTTCTGTTCGCCATCGAGAGCCCCGAGCTGCCCGGCCCGCTCCGGGCTGGCTACTACGACCTGCTGCTGGCCATGCACCTGGACGCGGCGCAGCGCGCCCGCTGCTCCATGAGCGCCGAGTTCATCGTGCCCATCACCGAGGCCACCCGCGCCATCGCGCTGTTCCCCGGCGGYGGCCGCAGCCCCGGCCCGCCCGGCGTGGGGCCCAGCGCCTGCCTGCGCCCGCAGCCGCATTTCTCCGAGCCCTGCTTCATCCGCGCCGGTGGCGGCGTGGGCCGGGCGCCTTTCGGGCCGGCCATCCCGCTGGACGAGCTGGGAGCCAAGGCCATGCGCATGCTGGCCGAGGCCGTGGCCGGGGGCGGCCCGCACGCCCGGGACCCCATCGGGGGCAGCGTGGAGTTCCAGCTGGTGCCCGTGCTCAAGCTGGTGTCGGCGCTGCTGGCCGTGGGCGCGCTGGGCGATGCCGATGTGCGGCGGCTGCTGCGGATGATCGAGCCGCGCGTGTTCGGGGACGGCGACAGGGCCACCGAGGAGGAGGAGGAGGAGGAGGATGAAGCAAGGAGGAAAAAGGCAATCGAGGCTGGAGAGCTGGAAGAGGAGGAGGAGGAGGATGAGGAAGTGAGGAGGAGGAAGGCCATCGAGGCTGGAGAGCTGCAGGAGGAGGAGGAGGATGAGGAGGAGGCCAGGAGGACGAAGGCCATCGAGGCCGGGGAGGGGCAGCAGGAGGAGGAGGAGGAGGAGGATGAGGGGCTGGAGGAAGGGCTGCTGCAGATGAAACTGCCGGAGTCGGTCAAGCTGCAGGTGAGGGAGGGGCTGGGGGCGTGGGGCGGGGGGCGTGTCCCCTTCTGGGGGTCCCTGTGTCCCCTCCCGGGGGTCCCTGTGTCCCCTTCTGGGGGTCCCTGTGTCCCCTCCCGGGGGTCCCTGTGTCCCCTTCTGGGGGTCCCTGTGTCCCCTCCCCGTGTCCCCTCCCCGGGGTCCCTGTTCCCGATGTCCACTGCCACTCCGTGTCACCCCCACATCCCCTCCTGGGGTCCTTGTCCCCATCCCCGGCCCCCAGGGACGTCCTGTCCCTGATGTCCC
>NW_026631103.1:0-1207 GCF_030028575.1 Malurus melanocephalus
TGCCAGTGCAGCCTTCCTTGGAAGCAGCCTCCCAACCCCTGGGAGCTGTGGCTGTGTCTTGGTTTGAAAGACAGGTGCTTGCCTATGAAGGTGGGGACCTCCCTTGGAATATGACCCCCTCCTGCTTTCCTCCGAATTATTATAACTTTGAAATCACGGGGCTTTCAGGCAGAGATATGGGGAAAAGGGAATAACAGTTTTTATTAGCTTGTGTAACAAGATAAACAAGCAACAACAGCTTAGACTGATAAAGTCAGAACACAGCCTGACACCCTGTTGGGCAGGGTGATGGCTGCAGCCCCATTGGAGCAATGATATGGCCTTGTGAAAGTGGTGAAATTCAATGTTCAATGGTGGTACAGCCCCGTTGCAGTGATGGATGTGCTCTGGGTCAATGTTCAGTGGTGCTGCAGCACTGTTGCAGTGATGGATGTGCTCTGGGTCAATGTTCAGTGGTGGTGCAGCCCCGTTGCAGTGATGGATGTGCTCTGGGTCAATATTCAATGTTCAATGGCGGTGCAGCCCCGTTGCAGTGATGGATGTGCTCTGGGTCAATGTTCAGTGGTGGTGCAGCCCTGTTGCAGTGATGGATGTGCTCTGGGTCAATGTTCAATGTTCAATGGTGGTGCAGCCCTGTTGCAGTGATGGATGTGCTCTGGGTCAATGTTCAATGTTCAATGGTGGTGCAGCCCCGTTGCAGTGATGGATTTGCTCTGGGTCAATGCTCAGTGTTCAATGTTCAGTGGTGGCTGCAGCCCCGTTGCAGTGATGGATGAGGTTGTTATTAGTGCTGGGTCCTTCTGAGGATAAAGAGCTCTCTGCCACCTGGTTTTAACAATTTATCCTGATGGTAATAGAATACAGACTTTTGGTTACACCTTCCATGTGACCTAAGACAGTGTGGACAGTGGGTGGATTCCTGGGGCAGTGGGGCTGGAACTGAGGCTGTGGCTCTGCAGCACTGGGAACTGTCACCGTGTGCCTGATCCCACCACGGCCAGACCCCTCTGAACACCCAAACCACCCACACCCCTGGGTGCTGTGCTCAGCAGCTCGAGTCAGCTCCTGTGGTGGGGAAATGCCTGTGCTGGGACTGTCCCTGGCACACAATGCCATCGGAGTGCCCCGCTTTGTCCCACTGCCCTGACTGAGCTGGGTGCAGGGAGCTGTGCCAGGGTAGGGGAYCCCAACCTCCCTCTGGCTTTGC
>NW_026631104.1:0-1288 GCF_030028575.1 Malurus melanocephalus
TTTTTTTGTGTTTATATGTTATTTGTTAGTTTGTGGTGTTTTGTTTTTTTTAAATTACCATAGAAATGTCAGAGAATGTCTTCATTATCCTGATTAAAAAAAAAAAATCAGAATTAGAGAGTAATTAATCTTCCTTGAAGACATTTACATCTAAATAGCAGTAACTGATCTAATGATCTCAAAGTTACTGTGCTACAATGAATGTAGATTGTGAAACAAAGAATAGTTGGGGGAAAAGGATTAATATTTATACAGCATAATTTTTAAACAAAGACTTCGAGAATAATTAAGTGTGTGTGTGTGTGTGTGTGTAAGAAGGAGTTTCTGTGAGTAGGAAGCATTCCTATGGTACATTTTATGGCTTAGGATGCAATGAAGACTACATTAATTGTATTTCAAAGAGGAATACTATTTGCGCGGAGGAAAAGTACAAGTTTGTTTTTTGTTGTTTTTTTTTTTTTTGTTTTTTTTTGTTGTTTAATTTTTCAGATAAACAGAGCAGCTCTTCTTGCTTTCCCCGAAACTGCTGAAACCGCTGACGTCAGGAGAGCGGGTTTGAGCTGGAACAATTCTTGTCAGCCGCGTTTCCCTCCGCCCTCGGAGAGGCGGCTCAGCTCCTTATTGCAGTAAACAGCGGCATCTGGAGGCTGCGGGCGGGCACTGCACCGCACCACCGGCCGGGATCGCCCCCCTCGGCCCCGGGCAGCCCGGGGACACCGCGTCCGGCTGGGCTGTTACCATGGTAACCTGCTGTTTTATTTGTTTCTCAAGTATTACTGAATGCATCCTGCTTTTGGGACACCAGGAATCCTGACACGCTGTCACGACAGAATACTTGGATGCCTTAAGGCATTTAAAGAAATTAGGCTGGCATCTGCCATTGGTTTAGGTTCTGTTRGGGTTATTACAAAATATTATGTAAAATTGCCCTAATAGAAAATAAGGAAACGGCCTGTATATCCTGTAGTTTTGACCAGTGCATGTTTAAATAGTTACCTTTAAAATAAATAGTGCAATTCAAATTGAGCTAAGAAATTCATAGAGAGTATTTTTAAAACCTAACTAAACCCATAAAATAATAATTCATCGAAGAATTCTTTGGAAGCTATGATAGGAAACAATATCTGTGAAAAGATGTAAAGGAGAGGCACGTTGTGAATGCCATCTTACACTTCCAGCTTTACTGAGAGTTTTCCATCTCCCACCTTAGAAGCAGTGACAGGCAACAATTAACAAAACCCCTTTCACTGGAAGGTGATGAGTTACACATATCTCTCTCTCTTTCTTT
>NW_026631105.1:0-1234 GCF_030028575.1 Malurus melanocephalus
CCGCTGGTGGCCGGCGGCGGTGGCCAGGTGACACCGCGATGTCCTCGAGGCCTGCAGGGCCACCTGGCAGGACGCGGCCACCGCGCCCAGGGCCAGCAGCAGGTGACCGTCATCGGCCACCCCCAGGGCGGCGCGGGCCGAGTCCAGGGACACTGCGGGGACACACGGGGGACACTGCAGATGGGGACGCAACGGTGGCACCGGTGCAGTGTCACCACCCAATTGTCACCATGCCATTGTCATCCCAGTGTCACCAGTGCAGTGTCACCAGTTCCATCCCAGTGTCACCACCCCGGTGTCACCATCCCAGTGTCACCACCCCAGTGTCACCAGTTCCACCCCAGTGCCACCACCCTACTGTCACCATCCCACCATCCCAGTGTCACCAACCCAGTGTCACCAGTGCAGTGTCACCAGCCCAGTGTCACCAGTTCCACCCCAGTGCCACCAGCCCAGTGTCACCAGCCCAGTGTCACCAGTTCCACCCCAGTGCCACCAGCCCAGTGTCACCAGCCCAGTGGCACCAGTGCAGTGGCACCGGTGCAGTGTCACCAGTGTCACCACCCCAATGCCACCACCCCAATGTCACCAGTTCTATCCCAGTGTCACCACCCCAGTGTCCCCAGGGCTGCCATGTGTCACCAGTTCCATCCCAGTGTCCCCAGTCCTGTCCCACTGTCACCATCCCAGTGCCACCAGTTCCATCCCAGTGTCCCCAGTTCTGAGCTAGTGCCACCACCCCAGTGCCACCAGCCCAGTGTCACCACCCCAGTGCCACCAGTGCAGTGTCACCAGCCCAGTGTCACCAGTTCCATCCCAGTGTCACCAGCCCAGTGTCACCACCCCAGTGTCACCAGCTCTATCCCAGTGCCACCATCCCACTGTCACCAGTGCAGTGTCACCAGCCCAGTGTCACCAGCCCAGTGTCACCAGTTCCATCCCAGTGCCACCACCCCAGTTCCATCCCAGTGTCCCCAGTCCTGTCCCAGTTTCCCTGTCCCAGTGTCACCATCCCAGTGTCACCAACCCAGTTCCATCCCAGTGTCACCAACCCAGTTCCATCCCAGTGTCCCCAGACCCATCCCAGTGCCACCACCCCAGTGTCACCAGTTCAGTGTCACCAACCCAGTTCATCCCAGTGTCCCCAGTTCCACCCCAGTGCCACCACCCCAGTGCCACAAGCCCAATGTCCCCAGTTCCATCCCAGTGTCCCCAGTCCCCTCCCAGTGTCACC
>NW_026631106.1:0-1293 GCF_030028575.1 Malurus melanocephalus
GGAAGCCACGCCCCTTCTGCGCTGTCCCCGCCCCTTTTGCTCCATGGCCGCCCATCCCCCGTGTTTGGCCCGGATCTTCCTGACCCCGGAGCCCCAAGAGCTGCTGCCATTGGAGGGGGCGTGTCCTGGGTGAGAAAGGGGCGGGGCTTAGCTCCCAGGGGGCGGGGCTTGGTCTTAGGGACGTATGTAAATTATATGAAAATTTTTGTGGGCGGGGCTTGGTGTTAAAAGCCATTTTTTTTGTTAAAAGTGTTCAAAATGGCGGCTGTGGGCGGGGCTTTGTTGCTAAGGGGCGGGGCTTGGTCCCCAGGGGGCGGGGCTTGGTCTTAGGAACGTATGTTAATTATATGGTAATTTTGTGGGCGGGGTTTGGTGTTAAAAGCCGGTTTTTGGGTTAAAAAAGGGTTCAAAATGGCGGCTGTGGGCGGGGCTTGGTTGCTAAGGGGCGGGCTTGTTGCTAAGGAGGCTTTTCCCATATAATGTGTGGTTGCTAGGGGGCGTGGCCTGTTGCTAAGGTCCCTTTCACATATGATAGGCGGTTGCTAAGGGGCGGGGCTTGTTGCTAAGGAACTTTTTCCTTATAAGGAATAAATTAGAATAGTTAAGGGGCAGGGCTTGTTGCTAAGAAGATTTCCCATTAAAGTGTGGTTGCTAGGGGGCGTGGCTTGTTGCTAAGGATCTTTTTCCTTATAAGGAAAGTGTTTTTGCGGTTGCTAAGGGGCGGGGCTTGTTGCTAAGGAGGCATTTTCCATAGAGATGTATGGTTGCTAGGGGGCGGGGCCTGTTGCTAAGGAGATACTTTCCATTAAATGTGGTTGCTAAGGGGCGTGGCCTGTTGCTAAGGGCCTTTCCCCATATAATGGGTGGTTGCTAAGGGGCGGGGCTGGTTGCTAGGGAGGCATTCCTCATATAATATGTGGTTGCTAGGGGGCGGGGCTTGTTGCTAGGGAGACATTTCCCATTAAATGTTCGGTTGCTAGGGGGCGGGGCTTGTTGCTAGGGAGGCATTTTCCCATTGAAGTGTGGTTGCTAAGGGGCGTGGCCTGTTGCTAAGGGCCTTTCCCCATATAATGAGTGGTTGCTAAGGGGCGGGGCTTGTTGCTAAGGGTCTTTTTCCTTATAAGTAATATATTTGAATGGTTGCTAAGGGGCGGGGCTTGTTGCTAAGCGCCTTTTTCCTTATAAGGAAAGTGTTTTGGCGGTTGCTAGGGGGCGGGGCTTGTTGCTAAGGAACTTTTTCCTTATAAGGAATAAGTTAGAATACTTGCTAAGGGGCGGGGCTTGTTGCTAAGA
>NW_026631107.1:0-1236 GCF_030028575.1 Malurus melanocephalus
TAGACACAGCCCAGGGTACAGAGGGGTTTCAGGGCTGCAAGCACACAGGGTCAGCTCATATCCTGTGCTTCCTTCTTCAGTATCCCCCAGTCCTCCACAGGGCTGCTCTCAATCCATTCATCACCCCTATTGTTTCCCCTCCAGATTGATTGGCTTGGAAGGAAAGCTCAGGGAATACCATAAAATTCCCATTTCTGGATGAGCTTTTACAACAGGGTCTTAGTTGTGACCCAGCACCTGTGGGCCAAGACCTGGCAGAAATACATAAATAAAGAAAAATTTATATGAGGGGAATGGTTGGAAAATTTATGAAATTATGTTGAAATAGAGTATTTTATGAAAGCAAGTAGTTCCTGAAGGAAATGCCTTGAAAGGAAAGCATCCTATCAGATGCTGAGCACTTACAGGGGGCCAGTGCAGACAGCAAAGAGAAGGAGGTCTGTAGGTGCAGAGTGCTCAGAATTTGTGCCCGGTGACCTTTGCAAATCTTCCCTTCACAGGGCAGAAACTCAGAAGCAGCTGTGACTTACTTTCACCTGATGGGAAGAGATGGAGGAAGATCACAGAGATCTATCAGAATTTGCTACTTGCCAAAAAGCAACCAAACTGAAGCACTTCCATGTGGACAAACCACAATTCCAAGATTCAGCTGTATCTCCACTCTAAATGTTTGTGTTTTGCAAGTGCTGTTCCTGGGAATGCTGCAACTCTGCTCTGAAGGAGCCTTCAAGAGTGGAACTGGAATAACAGAAGGGAGAAGCTCAGCTCTCAGCAGTAAATTCTGCATGCTGTTTGCTCCTGACCATCACCTGAAGACTGTAGCATAAGCCCCTGGGTGGCCAGTGGCTTCCAGTCCTGAGCAGCTGCTTTCCAGAGTCAGCTATGGCAGCCAGCCCTGTGCTGGGTGCCTTTGGTGACACTGGACAATTAATCAAACACGGATGCCGGGCACTGGATTGCAGTGAGAACATAAAGAGACACAAGTCTAACCATGCCTTGTGCAAGAAATTATGAAGCAGACTCTGGGTCTAGTAGAGGGCAACAAAGACAATGAAGGAGTGGAGCACGTCTCCTTTGAGGACAGGTTGAGGAAGCAGTTCAGCCTCAAGGAGAGACTTCTGAGAAGGGACTTTATCCCTGTCTGTCAGTGTCTGCAGGGAGGGCTCAGAGCATGGACCAAGCCCTGCTCCATGTGGCGCAGCAATGGAACCAGAGGAACAGGCAGGAACTGATGCC
>NW_026631108.1:0-1248 GCF_030028575.1 Malurus melanocephalus
GGTTTGGATCATTTCTGTGTGGTTTGGAATCATTTCTGTGTGGTTTGGAGTTGGGATCATTTCTGTGTGGTTTGGGGTTGGGATCATTTCTGTGTAGTTTGGGTTTGGGATAATTTCTGTGTGGTTTGGGTTTGGATCATTTTTCTGTGTTTTGGGATTATTTCTGTGTGCTTTGAGATTTGGGATAATTTCTCTGTGATTGGGGTTTGAAATAATTTCTGTGTGTTTTGGGATCATTTCTCTGGTTTGAGTTTGGATCCTTTCCGTGTGTTTTGAGTTGGGATCATTTCTGTGTGGTTGGGTTTGGATCATTTCTCTGGTTTGAGTTGGGATCATTTCTCTGCGTTGGGTTTGGATCATTTCTCTGGTTTGGGTTTGGATCCTTTCTGTGTGCTTTGGGGTTGGGATCATTTCTGTGTGGTTTGGGGTTGGATAATTCCTCTGGTTTGGGTTGAGATAACTTCTGTGTTCTTTGGGCTGGGATCATTTCTGTGTGGTTGGGGTTGGGATAATTTCTTTGTGGTTGGGGTTGGGATCATTTTTCTATGTTTTGGGATCATTTCTGTGTGCTTTGAGGTTTGGGATAATTTCTCTGTGGTTGGGGTTTGAAATAATTTGTGTGTTTTGGGATCATTTCTCTGGTTTGAGTTTGGATCCTTTCTGTGTGGTTGGGTTTGGATCATTTCTCTGGTTTGAGTTGGGATCATTTCTGTGTGGCTGGGTTTGGGATCATTTCTCTGATTTGGGTTTGGATAATTTCTCTGGTTTGGGTTTGGATAATTTCTCTGGTTTGAGTTGGGATAATTTCTGTTTGGTTGGGTTTGGGATAATTTCTCTGATTTGGGTTGGGATAATTTCTCTGGTTTGGGTTTGGGATCATTTCTCTGATTTGGGTTGGGATCATTTCTCTGGTTTGGGTTGGGATCATTTCTCTGCGTTGGGTTTGGGATCATTTCTCTGATTTGGGTTGAGATCATTTCTCTGGTTTGGGTTGGGATCATTTCTCTGGTTTGGGTTTGGATAATTTCTCTGGTTTGGGTTGGGATCATTTCTCTGGTTTGGGTTGGGATCATTTCTCTGGTTTGCGTTGAGATCATTTCTCTGATTTGAGTTGGGATCATTTCTGTGTGGTTGGGTTTGGGATCATTTCTCTGTTTGGGTTGGGACATTTCTGTGTGGTTTGGGATCATTTCTCTGGTTTGGGTTTGGCTCATTTCTCTGGTTTGCAGCCCTGGGCTGCTGCCATGT
>NW_026631109.1:0-1186 GCF_030028575.1 Malurus melanocephalus
TCGGGGTCACTCGGGGTCACTCGGGGCTCGTGGTCAGCTCTGTCCTCGTGGTCACATCTTTGTCCCTGTTGTGGTCACTTTGTCCTTGTGGTCACCTCATTGTCCCGGTCACTGTGTCCTGGTCACTTCTGTTCCATTTCCTGTCCCTCAGTGTCCCCTCCCTGTCTCAGGTATATCCCAGGTGTCCCTCCCTGTCCCTCCCCTGTCCCTCAGTGTCCCCATTGTCGCCAGCTGTCCCTGCCCTGTCCCCGCCCTGTCCCAGGTGTGTCCCCATTGTCCCCTCAGTGTCCTTGACATGTCCCCATTGTCCCCTCCCGTCCCTGACGTGTCCCCAGCTGTCCCTGCCCTGTCCCAGGTGTGTCCCAGGAGTGTCCCTCAGTGTCCCTGCCCTGTCCCTGCCCTGTCCCCATTGTCCCCTCCTGTCCCTGATGTGTCCCAGGTGTGTCCCAGGTGTGTCCCAGGAGTGTCCTTCAGTGTCCCTGCCCTGTCCTTGACACGTCCCCATTGTCCCCTGCTGTCCCTTACGTGTCCCCTGCGTGTCCCTGACATGTCTCCATTGTCCCCTCAGTGTCCCTGACGTGTCCCTGTGGTGTCCCTGTTGTCCCCTCCTGTCCCTGACATGTCCCTGCTGTCCCTGACGTGTCCCCGTTGTCCCCTCCTGTCCCTGACATGTCCCTCCCCTGTCCCTGCCCTGTCCCAGGTGTGTCCCAGGAGTGTCCCTCAGTGTCCCTGCTGTCCCCTCCCTGTTCCTGCTGTCCCCTCACTGTCCCAGGTGTGTCCCCATTGTCCCCTCCTGTCCCTGATGTGTCCCCTCTATCCCTCCCTGTCCCAGGTGTGTCCCCGCCCTGTCCCTGTTGTCCCCTCCCCTGTCCCCGTTGTCCCCACCCTGTCCCTGACATGTCCCCGTTGTCCCCTGCGTGTCCCTGACGTGTCCCTGTGGTGTCCCTGTTGTCCCCTCCCTGTCCCTGACATGTCCCCTGCTGTCCCTGACGTGTCCCCGTTGTCCCCTCCCCTGTCCCTGCTGTCCCTCCCCTGTCCCTGACGTGTCCCCATTGTCCCCTCAGTGTCCCTCCCCTGTCCCTGATGTGTCCCCGTTGTCCCCTCCTGTCCCTGCCCTGTCCCAGGTGTGTCCCAGGTGTGTCCCCATTGTCCCCTGCCCTGTCCCTGCCCTGTCCCCGTTGTCCCC
>NW_026631110.1:0-1267 GCF_030028575.1 Malurus melanocephalus
CGCACACAGAGCCCAGGCACAGATTCCCCAGCACTGGAAGAACAGGAATAAACCCTCAGGGGAGCTGCCGCTGTTGGGTGCCGCCCTCAGGCCTGGGTTCAGCCCCGCTCCTGCGGAGCCGCTGCCCCGAGTCACAGCCGCGGCCTCATCGCGGGAAATGCACGCCCTCAGCCCTGCTCCTGCTCTGGACACACAAGGATTTCTTCCCGTGAGTTACAGCCCGTGGTAAAAACCAGGAGCAGAAAGCAGAGCAGTTGTGGATCACCTCCCAGATAAAGGATTTCCAGCCCTTAGAGCTGGCAGGGGAGGGGAACAGGGCGGTGATAGAAATCTGTGAGGGCTGGACAAGCTGTACCAGTGAAATGGGGCTGGGAGGAGACAAGGGAACGAGTTAAATGCAGAGGAGATTTAAAAAGAGTGGGGATGAAAGAAAAGAGAAGAAGGAATATGAGAGAGAGGGAGGAAAAGAAAGGAACAAATAGGAAGGAATAAATAGGAAAGAAAGGAAATAAGGAGGGAAGGATGGAAGCAGGAGCCCGGTGCGCTGCTGAGGGCTCTGCAGGAGCACTGGGCTCGGGGCTGGGAGCCCCAGCCAGGGCCTGGGTCCCATGGAAATTTGGGAATTCGATGGGAATTTGGCCAGTCCAGCGTTCCCTTCCAGCCATGGGAAAAGAGACTGTGCTGGAGCTTGGTGGCTCTGCCCAGGCTGTGGGGAGCAGCGAGGGGGGACAGGCAGATGGGCTGAGGGATGGAGGAGCACTGCAGGGAAACAGCTGGAGAGCACGGCTGTGGGGCAGGGACAGGGAGCTGTGGGGAGGAAGGGAGGGAGCCGTGGGACAGGGGAGCAGCTTGGCCGGGGACACCCTGATGTGACACCAGTGTCAGCCCCCGGGCCCGCTCTGTGTCTGTTCCCCAGCACCATCGGGGTGGAAGTGGCTGTCACTGCCCCAGAGGGGCTGTGCTGTCACAAACACCCAGCCTGGGCTGGCCCCTGGTCCCCAGCCGGGTGGGAATCAGGCACAAGAGGGACACTTTCCCCTGTGCCATGTCCCCAGGTGTCCCCTGTGCTGGTTCTGTAAGCCCTGGGCCCCTCTGCTCCCTCCAAATCCCTAGAGATGGAAATCCTGGCCCCAGCAGGCCTGGGGTAACATCCCTGACACCTGAGCCCCTTCCCAGCACCTCAGCTGCCAGTCCAGCCCAGTCCAGCCCAGTGCAACCCAGCCCAGTCCAGCCCAGCCCAGTCCAGTCCAGCCCAGCTCCAGCCCAG
>NW_026631111.1:0-1232 GCF_030028575.1 Malurus melanocephalus
CCTTTTCCAAATGACACCATTCCTGGTGGTCCCTGTCCCTTTCCATGTCCCCTCCCTCGGGTCCCCCCCGTGTCCCCAACTCAGCACCGGGGGGGACACACGGACAGGGAGGAGAGCGGTGACACCTGGTGGTGGCTTCATGCAACTGCAGGGGTGTAGAGATATATTTTTTAATCTACATTTATTTAGCTATATATATAGTTATATATATGTATTTATCTATATTGATTAGTTAGTATTTATATGCGTAGATATAGATAATTACAGGGATGTGTGTATATTTTTATTTGTATTTATTTATATATATTTATACACTTTATATATTTATATATATATTTATTCTATATTTATAGTTTTTTCTATACAAATATACATAAATATATAAATATATATATTTCCATATATATAAATATATCTATGTATTTTTATAAAAATATATAGAAATATATATTTTTATATAGACATATATATTTATAAATTTATAAATTTATAAATATATAAATATATCTTTATATATATATTGATAAATATATAAAGATATGTAAATATAAATATAACTATTTATGTGTATTTATGCAGAGGGGTGTCAGTGTGGTGGTTGTGCACATATGGATCATTTTAGATCTATTTCTGTAGGTTAAAATAGAGAAATATGTACTTATATTATAGGCAGATATGTACCTATATATAATTATATATAAAAAGAAATATATATTTATATGCATTTTTATATACATATGTATTTTATATATTTTTATATATGTATTTCATATTTTAAAATATTTTTACATATATAAGACACATATAAAAATACACATTAAAATGTGTATACAAATATATAAAATACATATATAAAATACATATATAAAATACATATATAAAATACATATATAAAATACATATATAATATACATATATAAAATACATATATAAAATACATATATAAAATAGGAGTTTCTGTATTTTTATACTATTTATAATCCCCACCTCCCCTGCCCCCGTGCAGGGCTGGGCAGCTCTGACTCAACGGGAGACAAAAGGAAATCCTGGGAATTTTCTGAGCAGAAATATCCTCGGAATGCTCAGGGATGCTCGGGAACAGCCAGTCCTGCCCGGGGCTGGAAAACACCGAGGGCACGGAAAACACCGAGGGCACGGAAAACACCGAGGCTGGGCTCTTCCTTCTGAGCCCGGACCTTTTCACCTTTTATCCCATCAAAATTCCTCCTTTT